>NC_072731.1:91365076-91665076 GCF_026930045.1 Uloborus diversus | reverse complement strand
GCACATCGCATTTTAAAACTATTCTACTAGAAAACATTTTTTAGAAACTGATTTTGAGAACGTAATCCCAAATTAATTAAAATCATAAATAAGATTTTTGAAACTAGATAAAGGATTCATTATTCGTATATTTTGAAAGTTATATTTAGTTTCTTTCCAAAGCTCTGTTGAAAATGAAATACGCACGGGGAGAAGAAACTGAAACGCTGATTAAAATTAATAAAAGTTTTTTCAAAACGTTGGATAAGTCTTTATTTCGATTACACTTAACGATACTTTCTGTTAAATTTTACTGAATTTTAATGAAGTACTTAAATTTGATATGTGTTGATGGTTATTAAACTTCATTTCAGTTTCTTATGCGCTCTTTAATTTTTAATCATGGATTTAATTAACTCAGCCAACAGTTAACTGAGTAGCTTTGGCTTGACGAAATACAATATTTAATTTCAATAGATGTTTCTAGATTGTAAAACTTCAACATAATTAATGCATTGCATACAGCTTTTTCCAGAAAAAACAAAATAAAATATACACAGAAAAATATAATTGTAAATATGAAAAACGAATAAATTGAAATAAAATTAAAAATACATTGGTTGGAAAAATATATCAAAACATATTTAAAGAAACAACAAGCAAACACGCGTTTTTGAATCAATGATTAGAAAAAAAAATATTTGCCAAATTTTCCTTTTTTTTCTCAAAACTTCTTTAGGAATTTATTTTTGGTAGAACTTGTTTCGTTTAAATTAGTATATTTCTAAGGATATTTAATCAATGTATATAGTTACTGTACAATTTCTATATTTTGAACGTTTGGTTTAGTTTTCTCATATTAAAAAATTAATAAATAAAAAATATAAAATTGAATTAAAAAAATTGAAAAAAAAAAGTTTGCTTCTAAATAAAGTCGGAACTCTTTTTTTGGAAAAAAATTTATCGGAATCAAAAAATAATCTATATTACGAACATAAAAAAATTGCAGTCTTATGTATTCGATCCATTTTTGTGTTGACGTTGCTTCATAACATTTCAACACAAATTTTTAGAAGTAAAGTAGAAAACATGTCTTATGAAAAGTTGGTGATGCTGAATATAAAATGATAGCAATGAGATTGTGTCATAAATATATATACTAGCAAAAATACCCGGCGTTGCCTGGGTCATTAATACTTGTGAGGAACAATCGCTACTTTTATTCGTTTTCTGTTTTAATTGAAAGACACCGCATTGACGTGATTAAAAATCGAGCTTCTTCCTTACCCATAAAAGCAAAATAGCAATAAGTGTAAAAAAAGAGATAGTAGTCAGTTAGAAACGAAAGCACGATATTTAAGCATAAAAAAATTCGAAGACTTTAGAAAACATTAAATTTCATTTGTTTGACCATATTTATTGCTTAATATTTCTTTTTTTCTTTCTTTCTTTTTTTTTTACATAGTCTAAAACTTTTTCTATATGGCTATTGAAATACAAACGGTTTTTTTTAAATGTAGCCGCCCGTAATTCCATTATATTTAATTTAGTTATTTTGGGAAACTTCAATTATTGTGGATTCTTGGTGCTATTCAAAATGTTACCAAAATTGCGGTAATCGTTTTGAAATATACCCTGGATAATGCTCCCCCTCACTACTTCGTAAAATTGTCTGTTAATAATTTTTGTCAAAGAGATAGTCACCAAATCCTGAGATATTTTTGGTGACAATAAAATTAAGCTAAACATTTTCTTTCGAATTATGTATTAAATTTTGGCCAGTGTTTAAAATTATGCACTAAGACAAAATAATGACAATTTTGGTGCTGTTTTGCCTAAATTAGTTAGCAGAAGTTTTTACATTCTAACAAAAGTTTTAAAGATTCTTTTAATTGATATACTTTGGTAACATAATGAAATGAAAGCCAAGAATCATTATTACGTAGTCTTTGGCTGCAAAAACTGCGTCCATTGAAAATATTGCCTTACGTTATAATTGAATCATTATAATTAATTATTACTATGTTCTTTTTCTATTAAATTCATATATATATAGTATTTAGCAACCGAATCCCAATTGTATGTTTGATGCATAAAATCGTTTGTAAACTTAATTACACATGTTACCAAAGTCAATTGTATTTTTACTTAGTCCCGTGATCGATCATTGACAGATGAGGATAAAAATCCTGAGAAAGCAATAAATTTCATGCTTGCTGAAGAGAAGCCTTGATTCAAAATTTTCATTATGATTACTATTAACATTGCAATGTAAGGCAACGATTTTTTGTAACAATGGGTTTTATATTCAATCATTTGGTGGGAAAATTACGTGAAATTTACTGTTTTCCATCATAACTTTTTAAAACTAAGTTTTTCAGAAATAAATTCTTGCCTACGTTGCTTTCTGATTAGGTAGCTATCTATGGTGAAAAAATTGTTAAAATCGGTCCAGTAATTTTGAAGCTTACCCCAGACATAGATACAGAAGTAGCCATTTATGTATAAAGATGAGGATAAATATCCTAAGAAAGCAATAAGTTTCACGCTTGCTCCAGAAGAGCTTTGATTCAAAATTTTCATTATGATTACTATTAATATTGCTGTTGTAATGCGACGAATTTTGTAACAATGGTTTTACATATTTAATCATTTGATGGGGAAATTGAATGAAATTTACTGGTTTCCGTAGTAACTTTTTTAAACTAAGTTTTAAGAATGCTATATATATATATATATATATATATATATATATATATATATATATATATATATATATATATATATATATATATATATATATATATATATATATATATATATATATATATATATATATATATATATATCATCACGATTTTAAAGCACGGAAAAATCTATTCCAAATAAATAAAAATCGGAACTATACCGCAAAAACGAAATGACTGGAAAAATTCAATATTTACTTCTTACCAAACATATACACCACTGCAGTTGATTGCCTTAAACTTAAAAACGATCTGCCTCCGTTTAAGTTTATATTTAGTTTTCGTTTCTCGCTTATGTACGACATCGAAAGAAAAACTTCCTTCCGTTACTTTGTTTACGTGACTGCCGTTTTTCAACAATTCATTTCTTTAAAGAAATTTCAGCAAAGAGGTTTGATGCTCAAGGCAAAGAAAAGAACAAATAAAAACTTTTCTTATGTACTCTTACCTTTCTATTAAAAGAACTCCTCAAACACTCAGAATATTCACTTGCTTTCAACCGGTCCATATATGTGCGTTTTATTTCGATATATTTTTTTTGTTTCTGTGTAGTTCTTCCCGCCGTTATTATTCTTTCTTATATTTTTGTTTGCTTCATAGTTATTTTTTTCCTATTTTATCGACGACTTTTCAACCTCCCCTGGAATTTACATTAAGTTTAATGATGTACTTGCTTTCCATATGACCTTCTTTGTTTCTAAAAAAATATTTTGTTAAAACAAAATAGCTCTTTGGAAATGTTATGCGAGAGACTTTTAAATATTCACGTTTTTTTGCCGAAAATGTTATGGATTCCTAGACTTTAGTGGAGATTGAAACAAGCTTCTTCATTTCTTTCAGCTTTTCATTCTAGCATTTTATTTAAGTGTGCTTTATTTATAGTTTATTCTTATTTAGATATTTTTAGTTTTAGTTTAACTAAATTGGGTGAAATTACGGAAAAGGTCATTAGAATTTACCTTAATTAAACGTTTAGATTAATACAAGCTTATTTAAAGATTAACTGTTTATTACATTCTGCGGTTACTTTTTGGCAGTACAGAGCGTAGTTCATGTGTTTTTTTTCCCAAAGAAAATCCTTTGTGTGCAAGGCTGGCAAAAAAAACAGAATTTTAATTTTTTTAAAAATTATACTACACACTATTTCTGGCTCCCGTCTTTGCACGGTTTGCCTCGAAAGTAAAAATTATGTCAAGTGATGTGTGCTGAACATACACGCTTGAACATAAAATATTCTGTAGAATTTCCCGACAGATCGCGGAAAAACAATTAAAAAAGCAAAAGTTTTAAATCCTCAAATTACAGAAAAATCCTCAAAACCAAACAATAACTTTATTTTATCACAGTCAATTGAGAAAAAAAATGGCAACAGATCTTTATTCTTATGGATTTTATTCGCAACTCCAACGAACTATAGGGGGCACTGTAGCCACTTTCTAATGGCGGACGAAAAAGGTAAAACAAATGCACGTGGTAACGAAGAAAATGCTAATAAGCTTAGTAAGTTTTGTTCGTATGCATGATTTTTTCGCTTTATTCTTTTTAAATTAATTTTCAAAGTCTTGTTGATATTCTGGCCCACGTAGAAAGAAATGAGAATTCAAGAAGCATTAATAAACGTTAGAAATTAATGCAAATTACGTAGTTCGTAGTTCAAAGCATCCAGTTCCACGATGTTGAATTCGATATTTATCAATTCTTGATAAAACTAAATAATAATTGTGGCCTGACAAGAATAACAATTAATGCTAGAAAATTTAATATGACTTTACGAATTATTATCAAAAGAAGATGATACTTCTTTGCCTTGCTTTGGCTAGCGTTTATTGTTTTGCATTAGTAGCTGAGTTATTTCTCTCAAATTCCCGAATCGGTTAATTTAATTTTTTTCTGTTTCGATGTTTCTAATTTCTGAGTTATGATTTAATTATGTCATGCTATGCAAATCATCAACAAAATTCTCACTGATATATGGTGGTAGTTTTCTTTTCAGTTGATCTACAATTATTTCTTTTTATTTATCGAATTCTGTAATCTTTCCACTATTTTATTCCACTCATGATAAAAATGAAAAATGGTTTAACCAACATGCGGAATCTCGCCAAGGCTACTTTACTCGCACAATGCTAAAACTATAACCCTAAACAAAGTTGGCGAAACATTTCAGCTGAGAATAAAAGCAATAATGTAAATTATTTCTTGATTAAATATTTTTCATTTTGTTCTACGATAATATATTCAAGAAAATATTTTGCATACTGTCCATTCCAACTAATTGCAGCTGTAAAATATGGGTAGTTAAATTAATTTAAGATTTAAAAAAAATCCCATATTCTTACAAATTCACATAAAACAATAAAAATTTTTACCTGGTATAAAGTTATCCAAATTTGTTAATCAAGAGTTTTCTTGTGTTTAGACTTTCCCCATTTCTCAATCAACTCACGTTTTAGAAGGAAATAAGGAAAACTAACATTATTTTGAGAAGCTCGAGAATACTACTAAGAGACGAAACAATTTCTGTAGCTGAAAACGATCTAAAACACATCGATTGCGTTAATAAATACTCAGAACAAACTGCCTGTGTTTACGTCAACAGACACACGTGGAACGCAATGTGGCAATGTTTTAGTTTTTTCGGCAGTTTTGTAAATCCCCGCAAGGTAGCATATTCGAACGCTGGAGTTGCGAATTAACACGAATTAAAACTGAGCTAGCGGCAGACGATAAATTTTCAATTCAATTTTCTTCTTACCTAAAAATGCTCATTACTTTTTTATTGATGATTTTAGGGACTTGGTGGTTTCAAGTCCAGAGGAAAAAATCGTCTAAAGGAGTATCGAGCCGTTTGCATAATAATTTTGGATAGAAAGAGCGTTGTATTGCCCCTTTCGGATCCTAAAATTTAAATTCGAATGGATAGGTACTTTTTCAACGTTGGAAATTCCTCTTCGAGTGCTCAAGAACTTTCCTCCCAAAATTGGTCCATGTCCGACATAAACTGGATTTGTATTGCATATATACACACATATCTCTCTTTTATTTATATAGACATTAAGGAAAAGCTATCTGCCCCGTGCGAAGCATTCGAGATTGACAGAAGGAATCATCTCAGTTTTTTTTATTTTTAAAGTGCAGGAGCATTCCACTTTGAATCCTCTAAATTAAATAGTCGGCCGTCATGTCCCCAAATTTCTCCATTCTTTTTTTTTTTTTTCAAATTATTAGAAACCTATTAGAAAATCTTTTTTTTTTAAAGGATTTTGTGAATGAAAATTACGTTTTGGAGATTTTTTTCAAAAGTTTGATTTTTGTTCATTTTTCAGAATCACCGTTTTGGCGCAAGTTAATACAATCTCTCAAATTTACTCATTTTTAACCAATTAGGCTAAACTTGGTATCAATTTCAAGCTATTACTTTTCTCTTTCATTGTGAAAAACAAAGTATTCTGTGAATAATTGGGTGTTGCCACTCCTTATCTAAAATCAGTTTTTATGCTTTTCCAATAGGGAGATTAAATAAGTCATTTATCCGGAGTTCTTGTTTTGGTCTTTATCAACTTTTTTTGTAGCATGTTTAAATCATTTTCTTGCTATGTAGGAAAAATTAGAACGGTAGTTTTTGTTGTTGTAAAATAAAAAATAAAGTTTGTTTTGAAGAAAATGCAAGTTTTCTATTACTTTAAAGCCCTTTTGAGCTTAAAAAGTCCAAAATCTTTCCAAAACAACTAATACTGGACTGTCAAAGGATTAAAATAGATTTTTTTCAAAAGTTAATCCTTAAAAAAGTGTTCGCTTTGGAAAAGAATTGTGCAAAAAACTCCGTTTTAGACTTGACAAAAAAAAAGAAAAGAAAGAAAAACTAAAAGGAAAAAAAAAAACCTTTTGATTGAAAATATACTAAATATTAAGAATAATAAGAATGAGAATAGCGTGAAAAACATTTCTTTTGGAATTTCTTTGCTGTTTTTCGACATTAAAAGACAAAAAAAAAAAAAAAATCAATTACTATTGAGAAGTTTTTAAAGCATGAACTTGTTTGGATTACGTAACATCTGACAATGATTCTCTACTCTTACAGTACTCGTGCAGCACAACTCTAGTTTTCTCTGAAGAAGATTATTTTTGCTAACTGAAGTATATTTTAAAATCATTTTGAAAACTTATTTAGAAATTTGATAAAAATTATAATTTTCTCATCTTCGAAGGAAATGTGTTCAATCTGTCATCTCTTCAAAGAGATCAAACAGAAGCTATTGAAGGAAATTTTGTAAATTGCTCTGCAATAAAGAAAAAAAAGGGTAAGATAACTTTTAATTGAATTCAGAAACATTATTTTTTTAAATAAATGCAATCTGCACAATCATGCCTTTCATTTCTTTTTTTTTTTAATAGACGAAAATTATATGCCGATTCACTTTCAAAGTGCAAGAAGAATAATGTGTACAACGTTTGTTCAATGTGTGTGCAACAGTATTTTTTTGCATTATTAACACAACGCAATCAAATGACTGTACTCTTACGTGTTACTTACGTGCTACTTACGAAAAAAACATTTTTTTTTCAATTTGTCCTCAAATTACTCCTCGTGAATTCCAGGAAAAGGCGACATGACACTTAAATTTTAAAACTTAGTATTCTCTCATTTGCTATATACTATTATCTTCAGATATAAATGAATTTCTTGAATCTTAACCTGTTTTTCCCAAATAATTGGATGACTTCCAGAAAATCAAGAGCAGAATCAAATTTTCTCTTTGTATTTTAACACAGCAAAAAATCTCTCTCTCTTTTTTTTTTTTTTTTTTGTAACGGTACCGTAATTGCTATAAACTTGTTACCAGCATTATTGAGTATTTAACGATTTCAGAATTGTAACAGAAGGCTCTGGCATTAGATATCCTTATTTCATACTGCTGTATTAGCTGAATAAATGTTCATAAGTTGAAATTTACCAAGAATAATTGTTTTGCACTTCTTGTCCTTCCGTTACTGTCCTTCCGTTACTCATAACAAATACATAACTGAACACTCCTGTATGTGCTCTAAATTTTATAGAACTTTCCTTTTAAAAGTTTTTAAACTTTTGGGGAGAACATAATAGCGTGAAAATCATGTCGCAAAAATGTCCTTCCGTAACCATTTTTCAAATTTGATTTAAAAAAAAAGTACTACCAAAAAAATCTTGGCTTTGGCTTTTTTAGCAACTTACTATGTTGTGCATAGGAGTTTATGCATCAGTTTTTGAAAAAGTATGTATTTTCATGTGCTCATTGACAGAAATGCATCGATTTTTCTGCGAAACTGTGCTTCTGTTACCGCTAGAATTCACCTCCTAATAAATTAATTTTTAAGGCTGTGAGTATGAATCAGATCATTTAGGTAACAACGAAGCCTTTGCAAAACTAAATGAAAACCTCTGAACTAATAATTATTCCGTCACTATAGTTAAAAAAGTAACAGGTTTTTATCTGGTACCAGTACAATCTCTGGTACTAGTTTATCTGGTACTGGTACAATCAGTTATTTGGATTCCTTTCATAATGCAAGCAACGTAGTTTGCAGGCCATATAACACATCATTCTTCTAATGCTTTAAAAGTGAGTCGATGCATAACTTTAGTCGATTATGAAATGTTAAATGGAAGGGATGTTTATGTGTTCAGCATTTACTTTTAAAAATAAATTCTTAAATATTGTCTTTGTTAAATTCAATTTCTATTTCTTAATTAAATTTAAAATTTTCTCACTTTTTTTTCTTTATCGCAGTACAACTTACAAAATTTTCTTCAATACCTTATGTTTGATGTCTTTAAAGAGATGGCAGATGAAACACATTTCCTTTGTATCAAAAAAAAAAAAAATAGAAAATCAAAATTTCTATCAATAAGTTTCAAAGATATTTTGAAATATACTACCTACAGCAAAGTAATTTTCTTCAGAGAAATCTAGAGTTGCTCTGCTTGAGTGTTGTAAGAGTGGAGGATCATTGTCAGGTGTTACGTAATCCAAACAAGTTTGCTATGAAAACTTGTCAATAGTAATTCTTTTTTTTTTTTTTTCTAATGGCGAAAAACATGCCAAAAATAACATTAGAAATATATTTTACACCAGTCTTGAAATTATTATTCTTTATTTTTAGTAAACTTACAGTCAAAAGGTTTTTTTTTTTTTTTTTTTGTAAAGTCTGAAGCGGAGGTTTGGAGGTTTTTACGCAATACTTTTCAAAACTGAACAACTCTTCAGGGTTTAACTTTTAATACAAATAATTTTTTATTCTTTGGGAGTCCAGTATTTATTGTTCTGAAAATTTTTTGGTCTTTTTTTTATAGCTAAACGGGCTAAGTAATTGATAACTTGTATTTTCTGCAAAAAAAAAACATCTTTTTTTTTTAATATTTCAAAACAACAGAAAATACCCTTCAACTTTTTTTTACATAGAAGGAGAATGATTTATATATGCTACAAAAAAATGATTCTGGTCATATTTTGCACTCCGGACTTATTTAATCTCACAACTCAAAAGTATAAAAATTGACTTTAGATACGGAGTGGCAGCACCCAACTATTCACAGAATACTTTATGTAATTTACACTAAAAGAGAAAAGTATTAGTTCGAAATTTATACCAAACTCAGCTTAATTTGTTAAAAAAGGAAGAAATAGAGAATTTTTTTTTAAATTCATGCCGATATGAAGTCTCTAAAAATATGATCAAAAAGATCTCCAAGCAGTTATTTTCATTCAAAAAACCTAATTAAACTACTTTGGGCTTATCTCATAGAAAAATAATGGACAAAATTGGAGGCATGATGGCAAACCCAGCATGTTTTTAACGATACCAAAAATGTCACTTTTTGGTCTATTTTGCCAGGAAGCAGTGAAAAAATCTTTTTGGGACTACTATAAATGTTACTATTGCCATCGATTATGAAAATTGATAAAGAATGTACGAGGTTTTGGCTAACACATAAAAAAAAAAGAAATACTCTATATTATAATAATGTGTTTTACCATGTTTAATTTTTTTCTCTGATTTTAAATGAACAACATAAGCAGAAATGTGATTTAGAATGTTACCTCAAACATAGCAATTAGAACCAGAATTAAACTGAGAAAAATTTTGTACTGCTATTTTAAAACTGAATTTTCTGTTCGATGACAGGATCAACCCCAGGTCAATCACGTTATCAACAGGACGCCCTTAATAATTAAGCTTATAGGCCTCCAACCGGCATGCTATACACTAAAGCCATGCGTAATAAAGTAACAAAATTACTTAAAATTGATTCCGCTGTATTGTTAAAATATTTTGTAATGTTATACTGAGATTTACCATGCTAAAACTTAATGTCTTGTTTGATAATTTTCAATACAACAAAAATACTCCTCATTACCCCGCAAAGAGCTCAGAATATATATTCATTTAAATTTAGATAAGAATTCTGCGTGAAGAAAATAAGTTACTAATACTGAAAGTTTCTGTTCATAGGCATTCAAACTCATGGATCTAAGCATTATTAGTACTACGATCAAACACATTGCGCCAATTGGTTTCCGTGATGGGATGCTATGCTTTGAAGCAATACGCAATAAAAGCACAACAACTCGGTTTTTTTGACATAGCAACGAAAATGGGAATCGTCTGTTTATTTTTCGCCGAAAGCAGTGAAAAAAAAACTTTAAAAATGATGCCCTACGCATGTAATTTTATAAAATATTGAGAAAGTTAGTGCTCACAAAAAAAAAAAAAAAAAAAAAAAACTTTGAGAAATAATATATATGATATTACATCAAATTAAAGGAAAATATACCTCTGTAATACGATGTATACATTTTTTCAGTTAAAAATGTTCAGCGATCGAGCTTTTTTGAGACAACAAACTGTCTAGTGGTGCCACCTTGCGTAGCGGTCAATGGAGGAGGAATCTGGTTTGAATCCCGGCATTGGCATGGATGTACTTCCTCTACTTTGTCCTTGTCCTTGTCCTTCCTTTGCTATAATGTTTTGTTGTGATGTGAATGGTAATCTACCCTATAAATGGGTCCTTATGGCATGTGTGTACTGCGGAATTCGGAATTCACACCAAATTTCAGGAAAGTTGATAAAGTGAAACAGCGAACCCCAAACTGCCCGACCACAAAAACAACAACATATAATCAGCAATTGATTTTATTTTACTTATTTTGTACCGTCACTCTTTCAGGGGTTCGTAATGCTGCACAAATGCTATCCTAAAGTCCTTGCACTTTTCTTATCATCGGTGGTATATAAACAGTGCCTTTGACGTAGTGCCAGACACTATATGTTATGGCGTGTAGAGCAAGCTTATGTGAGTAAAATTATGCCTTCTATTCAGGAAACACATCTTACTTAGTATGATGTAATTACCTAAAAGACCTATACGATAGTTTAAAGTAAAACACAAAAATGTAGTTTTCTGTATAAAAATCATTTATTACGAAATACTCTCAATCAAAAAAAAAAAAAAACAATTTTTCCAGCTTACGCAGATCATATCACCACAAGCCGCTTACTTTTTCATAATAATTTTAGTTTTAGGCATATATTCACTCGATGATATCAATAGATAGATCAATAGATAGATAGATACATAGATGGATAGATACCATTGATAATTATGAAATGAAACTAGGCTGTTAAAATACTTTTACTCTCATGTGTTAACTTGGATACATTCATTTTGCGATTTAGACCCGAAAAACGTAATTGTTAACTTGTTCCTATTTCTTTTTTTCCCCTTTTTCCCCTTAAATTGATATGTATAGTTATTGTTTGTAATATTCATGTTATAAAATGGACAACATTAATTTTTTACCTTTTTCTATTGGTATGTGATCTCAATCCATAAAGGATTACAAACATTTATCAAACTTGATGTGAATTTATCTGTCGGTGAAAGTAATTGGCAGGATTGGTCTGGTAGAATGAAAGTAATACTCGTTTCCTCATTCTTGGTAATTAGTAAGCTGTCATGTAAGGAATCATTTATGTTATTTGTCCTTTGAATGCCTAGGTGAAGGCATATTCTGTTTAAAAGGAATTATAAAAATTCCTACATTTTTTAAATATGTAGGATTTTAAATGAACCTATTTAATATAGCGAGAACATGACTTAATTGAAGTTTACTACTACAGCGAATTTCTGATAAAAGTTGAAAGGAACACTGTCAAAACGTAATTCATACATTATAAAATAGGCATATTCTATCTCTTAAGCATTCAACATTTCAATTTCAATACTAAAAATTTAAGGTTAGTGAATAGAATAAAAAAATAGAGTATAGACCGCATGTTATTCTTTCATCCATTCCAAAGCTTAAATGTTTGATTTGAAGTCATTTTCCCTAAAAAAAAGAAAAAAAAAACTTTTTAAGTTCGCTAAATCACACTTGGTTTTCTAATTTGCTTTCTTTATATTTCGTTGTTCTATTTTTCTAACTTTTCATTGAATCTTCGTATTTATTTATCTAATATATTTCTGGAAATAATTTTAATGCAATTTGCACATAATGTTTAGTATTTTAATCCCATTTATGTTAATATTTCCTAGCAGAAAAAAGGTTTTTTTTCTTCTGTTTAATATAATGGGATACTATATTTTGTCGTTTTTTTTTTCTTGTTTAAGAAGGAGGAATTTAGAGATTTCTTCAAAAAATTGTTCATGTTTAGAAATGCGTAAAATATACTACTTAATAGCCTTCCAAAGTACAAGAAACATAACATTTAATCATGAGTAATAAAATATGTTTTCCCCCATTCCAATAGAAAATCTGATTAAATATTTTAAACGCATAAAATGGAAAAAAATGATTCATTTAGTAGCCAAAGTTTGTTGAAAAGATTTGCTAGTAAACAAACTTCAACACACATCAATCTAACTTAACACTAAATCTGGTAAATCCACCGTCGCATTAAAATTCTCAAATGCGCTAAAAAGTGTTATTTAAAATCATCAACAAAACTCAAATCATCAAAACTAGTGTTCAAAATTTTTAATGTGAAATCTAACAACCTACATACAATGTCATTTATGATCGTTTAAAAATTTATTCAGATTTTTTCGCTAAGGAATATTTAGAGCATTAATATACAACACTTGATCGAAAATTTAATTTTAAAGTTTCAAAATGCGGGGGAAAAAGTACTGAAAAATTCTACTTCTAATTCAAGCGAAGGTGTTTAAAAATAAATAACTTCCTAAGGAATGCAAAATATATTAATAATGCAAAAAATCTCAAGAAATCAAAATAGCATTAGACTTTAAAAATACCTTTAAAAGCAGTAACATAACTTTTCCGTGACAACCCAGAACTTCCGCTTCATTGTTGGCAACGAACATAAAACGAATGAGAGAGAGAGAGAGAAAGTACCTTTTTGGAAAAGAATTTCGAAATTCTTCTAAACGCTGGAATGTGTGGGCCCACAAATGAATTTTGTCGGAATGCATTATGAATAAAATTCATTTCTTGGGGTCGGGTATGCATTTCGATGCAGCCATTATTTATTCCGGAACCCCTAGGCGCTTTCTGCATTTAAATAAACATCACTGCTTCCTATCTTGCCTTGTCGGCACGAAGGGCTGATGCACATTTCCGTTACTGGACACATTTCAACGCAGAGTTTTGCAAAAGGTCTTTGTGATTTATCCGTTTGGAGAATATTTCCAGCAAGGATATTTATGAGGAGATGGTGCACGGACAGGCTCCAAAATTCTTTACGTATTATTTAAATAACTTTGTCATTTGAGCAAGATTACAATAATTAATAAATCTTACGCAGTGTTGTGGCTTTGGTTTATCAGATTGCTTCATGTATTTGTTTATGAATGTGTAAATTAATGTATAAATAATATGCTTCATAGACATTTATCGAATGTATGTAATGTCATTCTTTTATTCAGATCATTTATTCAGGGGATTCTTTACCTTAATCTTTGCGTTCCCTTTTGAATGCAGATGTGAAATTAGCCCCCCATAAACAACCATATGAGGTCTCTACAAAAAGTTCAGTCAGAATTTAAAACTAAAGTTAGAATGCTATTACACAATATTTAATATTGCTATACCTAACTTAATTTTGAACATGTTTTTTATAATTAGGACGCTTAAAACTAAAGACATATAAAAAACTCTTATGTGGGGAAGTTGGCATGTTTGGTATGTAACGACTAACTTTTACTACATCAAACAAAGGGATGGGTCAATGTTTGTGCTTCACAAGTTTTTGAACAATTGATTGTTATTGTGAAAATTTTTATGGTGACGTGGGGACATTTGACACCCTCTTTTGAGGAGCGTAGTATAGTTAAAGTGAGTTTCCTCTATTTTTATGTTACTAAGTTTTCTTTCAAAGACTTTTTGTGTTTGGAAAATGTCAGGTGTGTGCAGCTTTATCCAAATATTATTAGCGAGCTGAAAACAGAAAATGTACAGAGACAGAGCGAGTACTCAGATATTTTAACAGATGTCCTCAAACATTTTTTTTGAGCAATCACATTGCTTATTGTTCTCATTTGACTGTTTTGAATGCCTATGGTTTTATTTTCCCCCTGCATCCCTCTGCAGCGCCGACGACGACCGGCTCCTCCCGATGCTGCTTTTCTAGCAAAAATAGTCTCCAGGTTACGTCCATATCCTACACACACACGCAAACATACATACATACACACATACACTCGTGATTGCGAAAAATATAATTTGAATTCCAGATGTCAAAATTCAAATTAATTTAAATTATTTTTATTTTTTTAATTTTATTTTATTTCATTATTATTATTATTATTATTATTATTATTATTATTATTATTATTATTATTATTATTATTATTATTATTATTATTATTATTATGTGCATTTTTGTTGGAAATAATTTCAGTATAAGGTGACCACAACATTATTGCTTTGCTTGCTCTTTCTTGCTACATTGAAGATAAAGTGCACGTTCATTGCGATTTTTTTTCTTTTTTTTTTTGACTCTACGCAAATGACTATCAATCAGGTGGGTGCTCCGAATATCTAGATTAGTTCTTTTTCTTCGAAAATAATTACCAATAAGTCATTGAATCAAAAATGTCTGAAAAATGACTCACCAGCTTCTTCCTTTTTCTAGGCGTCACTAATGTCCTGTCCATAAATATCAGCGTGAAGATATCCATGAAAAGCGTTACTCTCGAAATAAAGAAAGTTGCTTTAGTTTTTTTTAGGATTGTCACACCAGAAACATCTAGCTGTTGACATACAGAAAAGAGTTAGCTTCTGAAATGAAAATTGAGAAGCACTAAAGGTTGAGAGATCTAACTTAACTCCAAAATGGTGTATATTTTAGTTGCATTTTATGACACGCATGGTAACATCTTGACGATTGTTCCCTGTCAAGTAAATTGTAACAAATTTTACTGGTTTACTTTATGTTTTGCATTTCTAAATTTCAACTCATCAAATTCTTCTTCACGCTTCCTACGTGGAACCACTGCTTTACTTAAAATAATAACATCTTAAACTGTTTTAGTTTAAAGCTCGCAAAAATATTACCAATGAACAAACATAATGTTATTTTTTTATAAACGTGAAAATGTGAAACGAAAAACAAAAACTTCGCCCATCCTTCCTCTTTCTTTCTTTTTGACATAGAATGAAGCTTGTTTATTGGGTACACGCATCACAGGTTTACGTTAAATGACGCGTATGTTTAGTGCACGATGACACATTTTAATATTTCGATCCATAACTATAAACTGTCACTTTGTAAAAGTAGTTCAAAAATAGTAGGCGTATTCCAGTTTTGCCTTCTAGTTTATGTATGAAGCAAGTTTAAAACAACATTTAAAAAATATTTTGAATAAAACAGATGACTCTATTTAAAAGTTTTTTTTTTTTTTTGCTTTAAAAGTTTTGTTTTAATCTCATTAAAACAAGGCTTTCATTTCAAAGAAAAAAAAAACCAGTCATAC
Organism: Uloborus diversus; assembly: GCF_026930045.1. NCBI lineage: Eukaryota > Metazoa > Arthropoda > Arachnida > Araneae > Uloboridae > Uloborus > Uloborus diversus. Next base: position 91,649,377 of record NC_072731.1, on the reverse strand, counting down.
TCAAATCGACACACGTCGTCTCAAAATCTAGTTTTTTTTTTCCTTGGAGAAGACGCCATATTAGAAGAAGTTACGGACTTACAATCACCTTCCGAAGCTTTCAGACATTTTATTTTATTTTTTTTAAAAAGTTTATCACATCTTACTCATAAACACTTTTATTGTTAAACATTCAAATAAATCACCAACACTTTCAAGCACATCAAAAGCAATATTTATATACGTTATTAAGCGTCAATGATGATTTTTTTAATGCTATTACCCATTAACATTTTTTTCAGCATAAATTAAGAAACACTTTTTCGTTATTTATGTTCAACATTATTTTCCAGATTTTTAAATTTATAGTTTACCAAGAATGGCTCATAAACTATGACTTGATTTATATTTGAAGAATTCCCTGTTTTTTTTTATTTTTTTATTTTTATCCTTCTTTGACGATGTATGAAGCACGTGTGTTTTTATTTCACACTCTTCTTTCTTAAAAAACAATGTGGTGTCTACTTCATAAAATCCTAATAGCAACGTTTTAAGCGCTTTTTTCTCCCAAGTGTGGCAGTCATTATAATCACTTTATGTCCATTTTGCGTTTTAAAGAGAAAAAAAAGAAACTGCGAAATAAAGGTTTTCCCCGTTTCACGTTGCTCCACTATTTATGAAATATATTTAATGTGTGGCCATAAACTAATATCATTTTATCGTGACGCTAAAATAATCTTCAGTAAAATAAATTGGTGTTTCTCTGCTTGCCTATAATTTTGCCAAATAAACAACAGTCCCGCGGTCTCATACATCAGAAATGAAACGTTAGCGTAGTTCTTATGCTTTAGGTTATGGATATTTCATTCAAAAAAGAAAATGTGTATCCATGAATTTCTAAACAATCGTTTTAAAAATAGTATAGATTTTGTAACTCGCTCAATTTTATGTAGGCTGAAGTGTTTATGAAAGAAATGGAATGTGAAATATCTTGTGACTGACACAAACTAAATATTGCATTCTGTATTCCTTTGACAACAGTAATGGTTTTCCAAAGTAAACTAAGTGTTAATTGAAAATGTGGCTTACCACTTTTTATGGCATAAAAATGTTAGCATAACTGGGCAGCAATTAAATACAAAACATAATTTTGTAATGCTTTAATAAATTCAAATTGGCTGAAACTCAATAAGCGTTTTGTATGTTTCATTTTTCAATCATTTATTTCGCTAAAAAATATTACAATTTAAAAAAAATGGATGACTATCAAACACAAGTTAAAATCTTCATCTGCAGTTTATTTTCCCCAAACGTTTTTCTTTTTATAATTATACTAAAAAAAAAACCTTGCATCAATAAAAATTGTGTTTAATATATTAAACCGTGTAAGGTAAGTGCGGGTAATAAGGCCTACCTAAAGAAGATTTAAAATAAAATGAAAATTACGTATCCGAATTAACAAATTGTGATATTAATTAAACATACAGATCAATTACTATAAAAAACTAACCATTTTTTTTCAATAACAAGCTTACAATTAAACGTTTTTAAAACCTTGTCATTGGTCCTTTTTAAACTATGGTAAAATAATAAGGCCTATGGACCGTAAGAATTTTAGTCTTAAATAATTAAAAAAAAAACTTCTGACACTGGAAATTGAGATCAATTATAATGTATATGCATTATTTGTGCTCACAGTCTTCAAAACGACAAAAAACTCTTTGTTTAATAGCCGTCAGGGCACTAAAAAGTATCTTTGTTATAGACAGTAAACCAACGCATTCTTTATGATACCAATTGCCGTCTTTTAGACACAGTCTCTTGCCAATCATTGTATCCTCCCCACAAATGTGACAGTACCATCAAGCATCGTTTTCTTTAGTATCATTTTCTTATTTGTGGGTGAAATTTTTTTTTTTTTTTGTTTTGTTTTCTTCTCTTTCTTGATTTTGTCAAACAGGTCTTTGGTAACTGGAGTTCCCCGCTAACTGATGACTTCTCTTCAAACAATTGGTGTTTTTCATGTTGTTTTCAATTGGTGATAATTCATCTCTGAAATGCTGTACTTAAAATTTGAGCGAGCCGCGCATTGTCTTCTTCATCGTTCGAACTCAAACAGTAAACCATGAGGAAATCCCTTCCAGAAGGTCTGCTTGGGGTACTACTATAACATTGAACCATTGAATAAAAATTTGTAATTACGAATAAACATCCATGACATACTGAGAAAGATTAAAATGAGATGCAAAGCTGACAAACATTGTTACAAAAACAAAGCAGTATAAATATATAATAGCCGCTGACATCGTGTTTTAAGAAATCACAGTAAGTACAATAATTGGTTCATACATATTATTTAGACAGAAGCGATCGATATAAGCATTAAAAACAGAAAACTGTAGTGCAAAACTATATATATATATATATATATATATATATATATATATATATATATATATATATATATATATATATATATATATATATATATATATATATATATATATATATATATATATATATATATATATATATATATATATATATATATATATAAGTGTAATATTGCAAAAATTATTTACGATTTAGTCGGGCGATTTTTAATTATTTGTGTTTAACAACCGCTCCGCGCAAAATAATCGCATCGTACTACACTGTAAAAAAAATCCGTAAACGTTTCTGAGTATATCGTGCAGCTGTGGTTCATGAAAGTTTCAAAAACGTTTCTGAGTATTTCGGAATCCTCTTTCTGTAATGTCCAGAAACGTGTCTGAGTATTTCGGAATCCTCTTTCTGTAATTTTCAGAAACGTGTCTGAGTATTTCGGAATCCTCTTTCTGTAATTTTCAGAAACGTTTCTGAGTATTTTGGAATCCTCTTTCCGTAATTTCTAGAAATGTTTCTGAGTATTCTGTGCAGCTGTGGTTCATGAAAGTTTCGAAAACGTTTCCGAGTATTTCGGAATTCTCCAAACAATTTTCAAAAACGTTTTCGAGAATTTCGGAATCCTTTTTCCGTGATTTTTTCTAAAATATAATTCTTTATTATAGTATTGCATACCATATCAGTTTCAATTCTTTCATATCTAAGAGCAATAATACAAGCAATTTTAGAATCATTCGTGGATTTTTTTTTTTTTTTTTGGAATTTCTAATGACAAATAGCATGGTTAACAGCATAACATATGCACAGTTATAAATTTTTGAAAAATTATGAAATAATCTAGTAGTTTCATTCCTAATCACAAAATCGTCGGGGAATTGGAGTGGGGGTACCTTCTGAAAAGTGGGGATTGTTTGTTAAACAATCTTAAACTTCAGTTTTTCTCTCAATATTTTCAAGACAAAACTATCAACATATTGTATTTTTAATGCAGAACTTAAAAACATATCTTGTATCAAACTTGATAGCTTTTATCTTCGGATAAAATTTGACAGGACTTACCTACCCTTCGCGTTCCTAAATTCGTTCACCTCAAGTCAATTTCTCTGACGAACAAAGTGTACCGAAAAGTACCAACAGAGAAATTGATGAATTTAAATATGACACCAAGTCCCCCTGCTGGAACCATTCGGGTTGATTGTTCTGTTCTTGCCCTTTTCCATCTCATCACAAATATAAATACTTATTCAAAATAGGTTACTGATTTTATTTTTACAGTGTGCGCAAAATGCATTATATATTTTATTTATTAAAACATTGAACTCTATTACATGATTATTCCATTACATATATACAAGAATACCCCCCCCCCTCACCATAAGAGTGATGGTGCACCCATTAAATGCTATGAAGCGCCCCCCCCCCTTGAAAAAGCAACATCATATACATTATAAATCAAAGTATCATATACATTATAAATCAAAGTATCATATAAATTATAAGTCAAATACTTTAATATGGTGTAAAAATACAAAATTATTTTATTAAGTCTTTTTTTTTTTTTTTTTTTTTGCTTTTGCTTTTGGTAAAATTGAGGCTCGTAAAACGAAAAAAATGAAGACACTTTTAAATACATGTATCTATTTGCTAAATAAATTAATACACATTTAACTAATTTAAAGCGTTTCGCTAATGCAAATATTTAAAGAGATATCGTCATTTAGATAATACTGAAGCACTATGTTCCTAATTACAAGAGATAGTTTTTTTTTTTTACTTCACAATCTAGCTACACTGTTTACAAGAGAATGAAAACATGCAACATTAAAGACGAACTATCAAACCTGACAATTTGCATATTATAACATTTAATTCATAATGCTTGATACATAAATGTTCAGCCAAATATTAACTGAGATTGACACATAAAAACAAAGTACACAATAACACTTATTTAAATTTTTTTATAATCTTCAATTCATAAATTTTACAGAATAAAACTAGACACACCTGCACTTTAAATATGTGTTCTATATAATGTAAAATATTTTCAAATTGCAATAGTTCACAACAAAAAAATAATACTGAAGAAAATAGTTTTTTTTTTTTTTTTTTTTTTTTTTAACGAGATTTATATGAACTAAATCTCTTTAAAGTAATAGAGTTGCAAAGCGACTTACCTATTCGTCGGTGGTGGTCTTTTGCAGGCTTTGGTCACCAGAAAGGTGATTTTTATGACAGAATAAAATTCTGCCAACAAAAATTACCCATTTGGTATAGAAAGAAGAAAAGTATCCAAGAAAAAAGTGAATTACCTACACAAGTTATGCGACGCAATGAATTTAGATGGCGTCCTCTCGGCAGTTATTTGGTTTTTAATTTCAGTTTGTATTCCTTCCGCGAGCATGCGTCGAGAATTTGCACTTCGTACTTAAAAATAAGTGACATAGCTTCAAATTCAATCTCATGACGATACATATGCAAGAAAATATAAGACTTTAAAATTATCTTCAGTGAATTCATGCGAGGAACAAAACTTCTACTAATCCCCTTGATGAGTGTTACTTCGTATACATGAGTCAGCACTTGTTTTCATTGCGTTCTTTCGAAAGTTTCAGTTTAGTTTTGCTGCTGGACTATAAAATTGCCGTGAGAGCTGCGCATGCGTCGACTCTTACTTTCTTGCTAAACGGGAAACGTTTTTGATTATAGCAGAAAACTGCGGAGGGCGTACGAATCTGTGTATTACGGAAAACTTTTTTGTATATTCAGAGAGTTTTCCGAGATTTTTTACAGTGTACTTAAAACAAGCGAGCAACGTGTCGCAACCAGTATGAAGTGCCATCTATAAGTGAGTTTAGGCCTTATTAGCCGACAGGCCTTAATACCCACACCAACCTTACCTCTTAAAAAAATATTTTGAAACATTCATTCCTCAAAGCATTTTCGTAACATCAAACGTAATGTCAAACAAGGCTTCTTAAATAGGAATGAGGCCAATGTTTAATCATGATATCCAGCAAACCCATTAAAAAAGTCGGGTGGCTAAGTTGTTTTTTTACTCAATGTCAATTTTAGTCGTATACTATCAGACTAGTAAATAAATTCATGGGAAACAGCACATTTCATGTATAATTTTTTAGACTGCTTTCGGATTTCAAACTACTAAGGATACCACATTTCTGGTTTCAGCACTTTTTCACAACATTTCTCTGTTTTGTCATTTTCTCAAATAAAACATCCACGCCCTTGATGTATGAGTTAAGCCTGGTATCAATAGTTCAATGGTTGCAGACAGCATAGTTATACTGTTAATTAATTTTTTCTTTACCAGAGAATCGTTTTATTGAAACAAAACTGAAAATAAAGAGTGTAGACAAAGAAATGTGCTCATATTGTTCCTTTTTTGTTATTATTTATTTATTTCATTATATTACTTCATTTCTCCAGAGCTTTAGCAGAACACTAAGACAAAATATATCTTTAAGGAATTCAAAGACTGGAGTTTTACCCGCGTTAGAGATATTTATTATAATTGATTAGCACCACAACAGAGCTAGTGATCGTAAAACCTATATTATGGTGGTTTCATTTAAACAAATGTATAATTTCTTACACAAAACACCATACAAATGCTCTAATATGTTAGATTTTTGCTTCATTTCATGAACGTTATGAAGAACATAGACTCTACGTCTAAAAACACAATTTAATTTTGAAGATGTCTTTAAACATATTGTAAATACTATTTTTTGCTTATTAACGGACGTATGTTGAGAGATGCATCTGTCACTGAAAATAAATAATTTAACTAGAGTGTTTATGGAAATGTTAAAAAATAAAAGTTGCATTGCATAGAAATAGATTCCATGATCTTCGTAACATTCGTTCATTGAAACAAGAACTTAAGGTATTGACGACTTTGTGGGGAGTTTTGAGCAACAATGATACGCCTCTCACCGTAAAGTTGCCTAGTAGAAAATAATATATTTTTTTTGTAAGCTAAGGGGCTTAAAACTCGCAGCTTATTTTCCGTAGACTTCATCCTCTAGTTTGCAACGGATCAACACCTTTTTCGTGAAACTCTCGCTAATGTACTAACGTAAAATTGAGCTAACAGTATGAAAGTAATTTCAGCTGTTTTGTATGACAGGTTTTCTACTATATTTCTCCAGACTGATCAACTGTTATAAAGATGGAACTGCAATAGCTGGATACCGTAACGAGTTGTACGGTATTTTCTTGAAATATATTACATATTATGTGAATGATATTTTTGAATACAAACTAAAGAGATGGGTGCATTAAATGAAAACAATGATGTGATACGTATTTAATGTAAAACGAAAGATTTTTAATGATCAAACGACATTTGGAGCTGTGAAAGTAAATACTTCATTTTACAGCTAATTCCATACAAGACCGAACTTTAAAAAAACATCAATAAACACTGGGTGTTGAGAGTATGTGTGTAAACATAAACTGACTGCCGGGAGAACTGTAGAAAAAAAAGGAGAAATTAACCAAAGAGTTGCATTATTTATTTTTATTAATAACTAATATTAAAACTTTATCATTTAACATACACACTTGAACACCAATATATTTTTTGTAATTTTTTTTTCCCTATATACCATAACGAATTTATTCAAGTAATCATTAAAGTGAAGCTGCTGCCAACGCCAACTTAATCAGCTATATGCTGGGAGATAAAGTCCGATTCTTCTAAAGAAAGTAAAACTCTTTCTTTGTTCGTCTAACGAGATGCGACACAGAAATTTGAGGTTAGTTTCTAAGGTCATTAGGGTCCTACGCTACAAAATCTTGCTTACTAATGAGGGAGCTTTTCTTGTAAGAGTGATTAATTTCATTATTCCAGGATGCATTGATGCTTTTTTTTCTCTTTTTCGATAAAAAATGATAATTATCTATTATCAATTCAATACCATTTATTGTCCGTGAAATGTCTTTGTCTATTATATTTCAGTGGTGTTTTTATGAGGCTTTAAAAAAACTATGTTTTTCATTTGGAAAAAAAAAAAAAAAACTTTTTCCTGTGGTATTATTTTAACGGTAAAGAATAACTTATCAGTATTTCAAAGAGAAGCTGTCTCACAAGTATAGGTCATAGATGTATGGGCTCTAATAAGTAAATATACACAAAGCATTTTGCGAAAAAAAGGAAGTTGTTGATATAAGTTTACACCATAGGCGATCTACCACATTAGTTAGCACACAAAAATATGTGTAAACAGTGGGAATTGTAAGCTGTATTTGTAAATAAAAATATATTCATTCTAAAGTGATAAATAAGCACACACACAGTAAGTGTGTAAAAGATATATCAAAATTAGCGTACACTTACAGAAGAGGGCAACATTATTAAACTTAAACAAACTTTTCTGTATTTTTATTATTTTGCATTGTAGTTACATAGTTTTATTTTTTGATCACATTTCAAAGTTTCTTTAAAACATGAATTAAACATATTAAACGTAAAGTAACTTCTGTTCTGTAGTATAAATAGGTAAAAAAATATTATTTTATATTTAATAACTCCACCTTTTGCTTCTATCACGACTTGGATAAGGCATTGAAAGATTTCATTGCATGATATGGCTACTTCAGTTACTTAGAATAATAATACATATAAAATCGTTATTTTTTTTGCAAAATTCACAAAAAGTCACAAGAAGAAGTAACAAGACAACTTGAAATTTACACGGACACTGACACTTAAGTTTATTAAATTTAAAGTATTAAAAAAAAGTATAGTGATGCCGGAATCGACTTTAAACTTTAAAATAAACTGCAAAATGTGTTCAAATAATAAAATATATAACAACAATAAAAAACAATAAAAGTACAGAACAGTTTGTTTGAGTGCAGTAATTTGGCCACCCTCCGTAGTACAATTTATGCGTATAGGCATTTGAAATTTAAAGTGATGTTTGGGAAAGACGTATATTCTAGAACTATAATTTTAAAATAAAAATATCACTAATTTACATGTCTACATTCTTCAATTCAAATTACTTTTGTAATGATTGTTTCATTTCCCCCTGCATTTACACATACATTTACACTTTTCACGCGAATAGATTTTTTTTTTGCTCCCTTTGAACCAGAAAGTTCAAAATTATTTATGGAATGCGTAGTTTTAAAAGGATATTTCCCCCTTTTCACGTCGTATAACGAGTAGTAAAAGAAAAAGGGAAAAAACGTATTGCTCAGCAGTAAAATCACTGCCTAGGAGGTCATTAGATGTCTCAACTAATACGTTTCACTTTCTAATGGGCCATTTTCTCTGAAATCTGAGACAACGTTTGCAGTAGCTACTTTAAGTGAAGGTTTTTCAGCATTAAGATTTACTTTAAAGAACCATTTCTGAATCTTTACGTTGCATTAGGAGAGAAAAAGCATTAATATTTTATCTCTTTATTAAAATCGAAAACAATACTGTGTATTTTTACACAATACTTACATTTTTGTGCATTATTTCAGAAACTCAATTTTACACAGAAATATGGCATAAGGCTAACAAAGAGACATTTATTTAAATTTTTTTTTTTTTTTATTATGTGCTAGTAAGTAATTTGGATATTTGTTTTGAAAATATTTTTCTACGTAATGCTAATTATGGATCAATGTGAGTCTGTAACTACAATATATTGTTGAATGATATAACTCAGTATTTAAGATTAAATTAAATACGATACGCATTATAGATCATTTTAGGCAAGCGTAATAATACTGCGTAAATAAAGTATTGCACACTGTGGATAAATCATAGTTTGGGGAATATGTAAACTTTTTGAAAAGATAAAACTAATCAACTTTCTTCTTTTGTAAAAAATAAGACAAGATAATTGAGGCAGTGAGAAGCAAATAAATGTAAGTTTTTATTTATTTATTTATTTTGTAAGTTTCAAGTAAATTACATAAATAAGTTCAATCTCTCGGTACGCTGTTATTCAACAGTTTTACTAAGGCATGCTGTATCACTGAACCTAACACAGCTACCAGTATCATCCTAATAATATATGTTGAGATGCTTTTTTGTTTTTGTTAAATTTGTATTACTGTAGGATCTCTTAGTGAATATTGATAAAGAAGCGTTTTGAATTAATCAAATTGTAGATTATTAAAAACCATAAACTGGCAGTATTATGTCCATGAAGTTCTGTAAAGGTAATAATGGAAAATTTACTGAATTTGTATAGGCCGTTACCTTAAATACAAAAAGGGAAAAAAGCGAGGCAAGGTGTTAGGTTCTCTTCAATTTACTAAACACAATAACATACCTATTTCCTTTTTAGAACCATCTTAAGAAAGGACGATAATCAATTTTCCAGCAGATATTTCATTTGAGAAAAATGAAAAACAAGAAATGTAACAAATCAAAATGAATAACAACATTTACGGAGAAAATTGTGCGCCTTTAAAGTGACTGATCGCGGCATTGTCTAAAAAGAGATCTTTGAGTTTCCAAAATGAATCGAGTCGTCGAACCAGAGAGAGTGAAGTAACGTGAGAGTAATGCCCCCACATTAAAGAAGTCGTTTTATTATATAACACCAATAAATTAGCAACAACACAATGTTTCAAGACTTTATATTCTTCCGCTCTATGTGTTATTTTTACTTATTGTTGGTTTTTTAGGACTTTTTGCAAAGAGTATCTAAAGTAAGCAAAAGACAACAGCATCACGAATAAGAGCACTGTTCAAGTACCTTTACCACGCACAGTTTAACCAGTGATTAATTTAGTGACCTAAATACTAAAGTTGTTTGATTGTATTATTGATTTAGTAAATTAACTTATTCAGTTTCATTTCTCGAAAAAAAAAAAAAAAAGGTCATGCTTGTTGTTTAACAGTATTGTGGTTTACGTTTTTGGGTCATATGTCAAAAAACGAGTAGATATACTTCTGAAAGTTGCTAAAACGGCGGTAAGAGACTTCAGTTACGTCTCCTTATTGCCCAGCAAGAAATTCAACTCAAAACTGGAACTTGGGAAAAATTGCACTTGAGTGCTAATTCCACGAACAAAGAGAGAGCACTTTCATAGGGACGCGTAAACATTTTTTCAGGGAACCTATAGCGAACACATGATGACGGAAATACATTTCAATATTTATTTGTAAAGCAATAAATACTCGAAGTTATATTTAGGACCCTTGTCATCAGTTTGTAAAAAAAATGCTTGAAATAAACTACTGATTTGAAACAAAATGTTCTGATTTTGTATTCAGATAAAGAGAAACTGGAAAATATATATGTTTCATTTCTAACCTCCCCCCCGTTCTCCTGAGCACAAAACGAAGTTTTTGAAAGAATTTTAATCTTACCCCTGGCCAATATATTAAACCTCTGGCTAGGGTGTGCATTTTAAGGAAATATATTTATTTCTTGAAAAGTATCTTTCTGCTAACTTTCATCTTTCTGCATTTTTTTCTTCATTTAATTTGTTTATGATACATTTTTACATAACTTTATTGGTTCTATGTGTTTAATTTCATAATTTTTAAATTATATTAATTTTGCTATACAAAATTACATTTTTTTAAAAAATCACATCGTCGGTTTTTACAAATATGTGAGTACTTAAGTCTGAAACTGAACTGTAAGTCTTTTAGCGATTTTTGACAAAATTAATAATTGCGTTTATAACCTTAAAAATTAAAATGTGAGATTTTCGTTTATTTTAAGGACCAGACAAGACTAGTGCATTTATACTCTAGGTACATAAAAAAATTGCTAAAATGCTAATTAAAATACCGCCAAAAACACTAAGTATCTGCAATTTTATGTTTTAGAATATAATGTTTTATTGGCATGTTCATAATGTACGAATAAATTAATTATATTCGTTTTAATGAAAAAAGAAACAAAAAAGAATGTGGTAGAAATCGTATTATAAAGGCTTTTTTTTTATTCTCAACAGTGTACTTGTCTTCAAGAAATATAGATATATATGGTAAAATACGCATTTTGTTCTTACGGAAATCCATTTTGTTTATGAATAATTTACATTCCATTAATTTAAATGAATGACATAAAAGCAATAACCGCTCCATAAAGAAAAATTAATACCTTCACAAGAAAATTAATGAGAACATTTAAATTTCATATTTATTTTCGAAAAATGTTTGATTTATTCAGAAAAGAGAAAAAAATCTGATTAATATTCCTGCGTAAAACATTACACTCAAAAAGCGATGGCACAAATATTTCCCATAACAGATTTAAATTAATTGCATACCTAATCGCAGACTTTCGGTTTTTAATTTTTTGTAACAGCGAGTAATTTGTTGACTAATTTCTGTCTAAAATACAGCTATTAATTAAAAAATGAAGCTAATTATTTTTTTAGTTAGAATATTTAAAAAAATAATTTTTAATTCAAGTCAATTTTTTTTCAAAAGCATTTGCACACACAATTTGTTTTATATATATATATATATATATATATATATATATATATATATATTTCCCGAACTTGTTCGTGGTGAAAAATTCTGTTTAAATAAATATTATGCAGATTTTTTTTTTAAAAATATCATAGTATACAGCATTTTTTGTTACGTTTTTAATGTTGTTTTCAAAGAAATTAATTCACTTTATTTCCTAATCAAAAGATATCAACCTTTTCTTCCCCGAAAACAATATAATCTTCCTTAATAAAACGTCGTATTGACGTTTTATTAAGGAATGACGTTATTGAGCAAAATTGTACGTAAGAGTTTCAGTTTTGATAATGTTGATGGCATAAGAAATTTTCATTGGAAATTGCGATTACTTATATTAAAAATGGAAATGTGTGAGGGCCATGGGAACTCGAGGAATATGTGCTGGCTGGCCTGCTGCTTGTCCAGTAACAATTATTCTCTAAATCATATTAGCCCATATTGATTTTGCTGGGGGTCAATTTCCATTGAATACATCAGACGAATTAAAGTTTCGCATTGAAATGAATGTTTGTTTTTAAAAGTATTCTTAAGATAAAGAGATCGTACAGTGTTCCTAAAAGGAGACGACTTCAAACAGGTTTGAAGTATATCTCCAAGCGTTTATCTAGAGAACCACATGAACAGTTTGATTAAAGTCACCGGCAAATGCGAAGATGACGCCTCTCATATCGTTGTCTTAACCTTTTAGAGTTCTATTCATGGCACCGACATTCAAACTGGCTCATCGAACATCCGTCATGCATTATGGGGCTGACCTCTTGAACACGCTTTGCAAATGGACCATTTTTTCATATGAAACGTACAGAGTCTTTCTGAAGAGATACATTCAAAGTAATTGAAACCTAGAGTAGTCAGTAAGTAAGTAAAATTACTGCAATTAAAAAAAAAAAACTTACACACACATTCTTAGTCTGCTTGTTGATCTTGGTTAGGGTTAAATTTATTAATTTTTCTTCAGTTCCAACCGGGTATGCCGATAAACATTACGGTTACTAATTTGGTTGCATGATTAGAATAGTACTTATTCAGTAAGTTGCAATCATGTATCAATCTTGTTACAGAATCATTTTCGTTGATTCTTTGCGGCCCTGGCAAACAAAACTCCCCCGTTGACTTTTCACTTAATACAATTATGATCTTTTTTTTTCTGTCGGTTTTACACTCTCCTTGCAATGTGTTGTCGTTGAGGTTTTTTGAAATGCTTGCCATAAAGCAAAAATATCAAAAATTGTATTTCATAGTGAAATTACTACAAAAAATTCTCTGAGTTTAGGAAAGGAGTTTTGTAGTTGTATACATGAAGTATGGTTAGCTTCAAAGGGTATAGTCCTCTAAAAGGCCGAGAAACCGTGAAATATTGAAAACGAAGTTCAAACAGCAAGTGGGATGCATATGAGATATTCTATTAAGAAATGAGTTTTTCTAAATCCCGGGATGTCATTCAACCTCTTGTACTTGTTTTCGTCGGAAAAACTTGCTTTTTTTTTACTTTTTTATTTTTGCAATTTCTCTCAGAGGAGATGTATGTAAGCTGTTATTTTGCTTTGACCGCTTAGATATGGTAATCACGAAGAATAATTCTATAAATCCTTTTTATTTCTTTTTTCCTCTTCTTTGCTAATTTCTTTCGTATTGAATGTTCTTTGTTCGCTATTTTTGTAACTGTTTAATTATTACTCTTTGACTTAATAACTTTCTAAACTTTATAGAACTTGTTTGAATTCATTAGCAGATGTTTTTTATTTTGATTTTCGCATGCATGTAATGCCTGAAGTAATATATGCATTATTATTCTTCTCTTCCTCAGCATATCGCTCGAAGAGGACTCTTTACCAGACATACGTAGTATTTTAGAATTGGTTTTTACGTATATAAGAACAAAACAGTACGAACGTACTGGTAGCAAAAATAATTTATTACTTTAAAAAAATAGTATAAAGACATACATGCATAGTTTATAGCCTATGTCACTCGGTAAATCTGCACCTTTCATGCAGTGAAGGAATTTTTCAAATTGGTACAATGGTTTCGGAGATTACCCGGAACATATAAGCATACAAAATCCGCTCTCTATCTTTATAATATTAGTATAAGGTTGCGTTCGACGAACCTCACCGGTCGACCGGTGAGAAACCGGTTACTAACCGCAGCTTTCTATGCTCACCTGTTACCATTCTAAGCTGTTGATTGGTTGATTGGAGCATGTGATCATTAGCTGTCACGTGATTAACTAACCGGTCGCTACCGGTCGTGCTCGTCGAACGTAAGCTAGATGTCTCTTTGCAAGAATGTGCCTTTGATACAAAGAAGGATTTTTTAAATAGATATAGTGGGTCTGAAAATTACCCGGAATACATAAACATACAAAATAAACCCTCTTTCTTTATGATATTGGTATGAATTTAAAGACCCTCAAAAAATGGTCCGAAATGCAAGCAAAACTACAACTTTTTGAAACACGGATTAATATCGTCTATCTGCGCTTCTTGAATTGAAATACTACTTTGCTCGAAGCGAATTAGTTATAATTCGTTTAAATAAATTTTGATGCATAAACATTCTACGACTCCTAATGTTTATGCATGCTCCTAATGTAGTAATTTTCAAAGCTAATAGAGTGATACCTTATCGTCTGCCGCCCCAAATATATGTAAAGGCTTTGGCGGCTCTTAAACTGACAGCGTGAAGGTATTTCCTTTCAAGTGTTTCCATCATTTAACGTTCAGTTTAAAGAGAACTTTTGACTCTTTTTGTCACTGCAGTTGCGGGACAATCGGTGTTTGTGTTTACGTATATAAGAATAATTTAGTACGAAACATAAATTGATGACGAAGAAAAACTATTGGTTTAAAAAAATAGGATAAGTACATGTATGCATAATTTATAGCCTATGTCACTCAGTTAAGAATGCACCTTTCATGGAAGATTTTTTCAAATAGGGGAAACCCGGACAACGTGAATGCCGTAAGCTTTTCTTAATTATTGTCGTTTAGTTATTACTTTGGAAATTGAAACAACTATGAATAATCATTCTTCATTTAATGAACTTACGTAATGCAGTAATAGTTGCCCTTAATATTAATTACACTATTAGAGATAAGGCCAGTTTTCAACAATGGCATAAATATCCACTTTGCCCAACACCCCGGGTAAAGTGGATTCGGTACCGGGGCAAAGCGAACACCAACATTATTTGCCATATAACTAAACATTAAAAATAAAATAACCATCAAAAACTAAAGAAACATATCCGAAAAACATTTTTTTTACTACTATGCTAATTATTGTAGCTATTACAAACAAAGAAGTTGAATTTAAAAATAAAATAAACGTCTAAAATTAAAGGCTCATATTAAAAAAAAAATTACAATACTAATTATTGCAGTTATCACAATGAAAATCATTACTACTTTCGAATGCTGAACACTTTTTATGACACCACTGAGTACAAATACACGTTGGTCAATCAACTTCTTCAATGAACATTTCTTCACAGAAAATGCACCTTACATCATCAAATTTCTTTACTCCATTCTTCTTATCAGTCTCTTATGCAGTCCTATGTTTTGTGCCATTTTTATCTATGTTTTTGTGCCTATGTTTTTGGCCCATCTATGTTTTTGTAGCCCATCTATGTTTTTGTGCCTATGTTTTGTGCCTGTGTTTTGTGCCTATGTTTTTGGTAAATGTCTTTTTAAAAGTTTTTTGAGAAGCTTTAGTCGAAACGTCAACTAGTTACTTCATGACAGTCTTTTTTTATTTTTAAAATTTTTGTTTCTGATTGCCCTTTACCGGAGTACTTGTCAGGAGTGTAGAACTCTGTAGCTTTAGCTTACGTGTTGTTATTGCTTTAGCAGGCTGAGAAATGGGCCGTAAAACTGAAAAACTATAGTAGTTCTTAGCACATCCAGGTTTGGGTGAAGCGGAAGGAGCATCATTGCCTTGGACATATTCTGTTGTTTCAGGTCCCATGGGAGTATAAGGACGATCTGCAATAGTAGCATTTTCTTGAGATCTTAAAATTGAAGAACGTCCAGGTTCGGGTGAAGTTACTTGTTATGACTGGGCATAGTAAATATAGTATCAACTTTGCCCAATCCGCTTTGCCCTTCAGGTACATTTTTCAGGTTACTAAAAACTACTAAAAATTCAGACCATCTAAACTCGTCGTCTACGGATAGTTGAAAGCTACATAATCGTACATCAAATCCTAGTCATTACTAAGAACATGTCACAAATAGTATTAAAGTTATAGATGAAACACTAAACTCTGTAAACTAATATTGTTTTGCCCAAAACATACTTTGTTCGGTCACTGGCGTCGCGTGACGCGAACTCGTCCCGACGTGAATGCCGCTCACGGAGCGGCAACATGCGACCGTTGCTATGACAACACGGCTGCCGACCAACTAATTATTTGGGAGTTATAGACAACATTCGCTTTGCCCGGGGTATCCACTTTATCCGGGTTTCCCCTAAATGCAATGGTTCCAGAGATTACCTCGAACAACATACAAACACACAAAAATCCGCCCTCTCTCTTTATAATATTAGTAGTAGTAGTAGTATATATATATATATATATATATATATATATATATATATGTGTGTGTGTGTGTGTGTGTGTGTGTGTGTGTGTGTGTGTGTGTGTGTGAGTTTAGTATTAAAACTAGATTTCGTTCTTAAATTGATTCGATTCTTTAGGATTTGAGTTATTAAATTGACTGATTCAATTCACCACTGATACAATTAACTTCCCTTTAATGTATATGTATTCATGTTTAAAGATTTTCACACTTTCTATGACACATGAAATTGTTGAACTTGGAACGCATGAAGATTCCAGAGAGGGTGCTTTATAAGCTTGTTGTAGAAAAGATGATGAAACTTTGTTTTTTTTTTTTTCTCCTTTAGAAAACAGCAAAATCAAATAAAGAAATCGTGAAACAATATAAAGGAAGACTTTTTTTTTTAAACAGTTTTAATAACTCATTTTTATGCAGCAACATTTTATGATGCATAATATAGAAATTGTTGCAAAAAAATATTCCTTTTACAAGGACTCTGAAAAAATATAAATGTGAATTAATTCCATGGTACACTACTTTTTTCATAAAAAATAACAACAACAAAAAAAAGACATCAAATTAAAAAAAAAATGACATAACACAGGTTTGTTTTAAAAATTGTAAATACAAAAAAAAAAAAAAAAAAAAAAACAAATGAAAAAGTTTTTTTTTTTTCTTTTTCTTTCTTTCTTTCTTTCTTTCTTTTTTTTTTTGTAATGCATTTTGAGATTTTTTAGCTCAGCATGCTTTCTCTGTCAAAATATAAGGATTTAATTTTCTGTTTCCCATTTTAGATAATCACACACTTCCATTAAAAAACATTGCCATAACGCATGTATCCAACAAAATTGACCCTAACAGGGGAACAATCCAAGATCATCAGTAATTCTTGATGCAATGTGAGCGCAAGTTCACTTAACATGATTCGAAACCAGGAGCGATTCTTAGAAAATCCCTTTAAGCTCCTTTGCTAGGTGTTATCCAATCTGCTAAGGAATCCCGTCGGGAACGAGCAGGAATCCAGGTTTCCCTGATACCCTTGGGCCTCGAGAGATAGGCACTCGCAGATAGCAAACTGCGAAACACTTTCTTTCCCTATTGACATATTTGTCATGTGTTCCTACTGTGTTTGGAAAGAAAGTTAGTGGAGAGAAACTTGCAAGAAAGGCGAATACTATTGCATTTTAGCGGAATGTCAAAGTTCGTAATTTTTCCTCTGTATGGCTTAAAGTCATGTGATAGCAAACTTCATTTTTTAAACGTTTTAAAACTGATTCTTTTAAAAGAATGTTTAATGGTGATTTTATTATTTTAATAGAGACTATTTTAAATTTAAAAAAGTGGCTTTGTTGATTTCATATTGTGGCAGTGAGAATCAAAGGGATGTTAGTGACACAACTTAAAATTTGGAGGTAACCAGTACAAATGGTAAGTGAACTTCTCCTCTGTCTTGTTGCAAGAGATAGTACCAATAAATATATAAGGTGCTGCTATAAAGCGTGATTTAGAAAAACAAATCAATGTAAGCCTACCCTGAACCTTATCTTTGAACGCGTTTTAGACAAAACGTGAAAATATCCACTTACATCTCTTTGCTTCTCACAGCCTCATTTACCATTAGCAAAACCTGTAACTTTGACCACTTTTTCAAGTTGACCACCCGGTCTTTGTTGACCGCTTTTTTCAAGTGCGGAATTAATCCTATATCATATACTTAAACATCTATAAGTTGTCCACCTGTTTAAGTTGTATAGGGTCTGGTGGGGTAAAGTGGTCATAAAATCGTAGGTTTTCAACTTAAGTGAATAATAAATACAGTAAATCCTTTAAAAACTTAAACTTTTTCTGTTTTTATTTTACATTGCATTATTAAAGAACACGGTACATTGAGTTCTAGGAAAATAAATATTGATTTAATTAGTTTTATAACACTTTCTTTTCCCTTTGTATTTTGACCCTTTGTATTTTGACCAAAGTGGTCATAGCATGGGATAAAGGGGTCATTGTTAAAAATAGATGCAAAACCATTTTAAACAACCCTAATATTTGTATATTTCGGTTATTTTTATAGTTACAAGTATATGCACAAACATATGTGTTTATACACGAGTATATACGTGTCGTGTAAACATTAGTAAACACGTTCATATATGAGTAGATACATGTATGCATCAGATACATGCATGCAAGTACCTACTCAAGTATATACGTGTATACACGAGTATATAAGCATGTATACGTGATTACCTACAGGAATGTATACCTGTCTATACAAGTATATACGTGTCACGTGTATGTACGGGTATATACGCGTGTAAACGAACATCATTTGAGTGTATGCACTTGTATTTCGCGTATATACGTGCACACATGAGTATATGCGTGTACATTAGACGTACACACGCATATAAAAGTGTACATACACACATATACGGATATACACGAGTTAATTCGTGGATACATCCAGTGCGTGTTTGTACGTGTTTACTCACATTGTGATGCACTAGTATATGTATGTATACGTGCAAACAGGATTATATACCTGTATAGACGTATATGCGTACATTTACGTGTATACACCAGTACATGTATGTATACACGAGTATATAAGCTTATATACATGTGTGCCTACAGAGTGAATCTAAGCACTTGGGCAAAAATCTAAGGGGTGTGAGAGGGGAGGATAAGAAACAAAGAATTATAAGGAACTTACGTTCGCTGACGCGTTACATGCACACAAAGCCAGAAACTGATGGATGCAAAACAAATCATAAATTTGTTACACAAATATGATTTTACCCAACATTTTAGTTTTTAACAAATATTTAGAGCAGCTGTTAAAAGTTACGGCTTGTAGCAGCTCTAATGCAAGCATCGCAACAAAGGCGCAGCGGCTGATGAAAGTTTTTCAAATGTCTCGTTATTGCAACAGAGCGTGCTTTGTGATTGCGACGCACGTGTGTCACAGCTGCAGGCCACAGATTTCATCAATCGCTTTAAACTTTTCGTGAGACCTAAAATGTTGTATAAAATTGTTTTTGTATAATAAATTTTTGACCTGTTTTGCATCCATCATTTTCCGGCTTTGCGTGCATGTAGCGCGTCAGTATTGTGTTTGTGATCATATGTTCCTTTTCTGATTCTTACTTCTTATCCTCCCCTCTTACACCTTATACTAATTTACCCAAAAGTTTAAACTCACCCTGTATACTTGTATGTAAGTGTTTACTCGAGTACGTACGCGTATATACGTGTCCACCTGAGCATATAAGTGTTTAAGTGTTTATATATATATATATATATATATGTATATATATGTGCGAGTACAAGCGAGTATATACGTGTATAGTAGGAATGTATATCTGTATAGATTAAAAATATTTGCAGATACCCATATATGTATTTATTGGTGCATTTATGTGAATACGTCTATATACGTGCCTACATGAATATTTACGTATGCATACGCATATACTCATATATTTAACCCCATTTACTATAAAAACAATACATATTAAGTGAAATTAATATTTAATTTGTATCTGCCTTTTACTTAACGATTAAGTGACATTAGAAGAACGGTATTCATTAAGCCTAATACTATGACAACTTTACCCCATCTTACTTAAATTGTTCTAAAAAATTATCTATAATAGATTCAGCTAACTGCTAATGAGTAAGAGTTCTTGAGACATGTAGGAAGCTTCCTATGCAGTCAATCTGTTCATAATTCTAACAAACAAAATTTTCCAAGGAAGTTAAAAGAGGTGTTTAGATTTTAAAACTTTTCATATTCACACAAAATATTTTTTTTAGCAAAAAAACTTTTACCAATCGTAAAATTTTGTACTCAAAATGTAGTTTCTAACTGCCCTACTATATAATAAAATTTTCACTTTCATTCCAACATTCATTTCCAAGTTATAGTCATTTATTTGACGAATGACCACTTTACCCCATTGACCACTTTCCCCCACCAGACCCTACTAAAGTAATAAGTCAAATGGTCAACTTACACAGGTTTCACTGCAGTTGATTTTTTACCTATTCGAGACTAAATGTTCCACATGTGTTTTATAAACCTATATTGTGATGCATACCATATGCATCTTTGTAGACAGTTATTTTAGGCTACGTGGACGGTAGAGAATTGTATAAAAACCATGATTGATATAAAAATGATTGATCATTGCAAGACCAAATTTATTACACTGATCTCGTTTTATCACTTTTTGAAGATTACTTACATATTGAGCATCAACAAAACTAGTCACCCCCCCCCCCCCACCACCCACCCAACCACTCATCTACAGAAAGTGAATTGTCATTAGCTCCAGTACAATCGCTGAATGTTTCTAAAGATTTGATTACTTTTCGGAAAAAAAATATATGTTTCTTTGATAGTTGATCATCGTTTAACTAAATCTAAGATAAGGGTAATTTTGGGTTGAAAGAAAAATGGGATTCATGGAACTTTGTTACCAAACTTATTGTAATTTTTGAAACTAAAATATTCGTGAGTAAAAACTAAGCAACATAAGAAATTATGTTTGCTCTGCTTGCTTCCAAATAATTACGTTAGTTTAGTGATCTTTTAAGAGCATCTCTGTAGGTTTAAGAAAGCGAACTAGCAAATTTGAACAGTATAGTTGGAAATATATTAAATCATTTAGTTATGAATTTCATCTCATTAGCTATTTTGGACGCGCAATTAAGGTGTTCTCTTTTGACCCATTAATTATGTACTCTTTGGGAAAGCTCGTCATTTTTGCTCTGTTTAAAAGATTAAATTTTTATAGGGTTATGTGACTTAAGATTTCATTTGAAAGATCCAGCAAGTATCATGCGACCTGTGGGTCAAACACTGAGTACGTTGGTGCAGTAACTGATTGAGTATACGGAGATCATATACCTGTATCAACCTCATGTGTAAATGCATCACTGTTTCCGTTTACCCCAACTCACAATGGTAAAAGGTAACAGGCTGGCATAGATACAAGGACAATATCGTATGATAGCAAACTCAAAAAAAAACTTGAACCAATGAACTTTCAGAGAGTTTTCTTTGGTGCAATGCACTCAATTTAATTCCTCAATTCATGTGAAATAAAGTATACGTATCTAAAGTTGAAAAACTAAAATAATTTTTAATTTTATCGCAACTGAAAATGTCCTACTCTATCAGTTTCCTTTCTCACTGCTCTCACGATTACAGTATTGCTTTAATTTGATTGCACTATCGTTTAAAACAGCAAAGACGAATTAATTGAGACAACTTTTTTTCAACAATATGTGTTTAAAAAGAAAGAAAGAAATCTCTGAGGTAAACTTAAAACTAATAAAATCTATTTTGTTTTTCGCAGCAAGTCAAAAAATGTTCTACACCTTCGTGTGGATGATAATTTATGAAACAGAAAATACACCTCAAGATATTTTTTTTTTCACTTAACAGAAAGGGATCCTCCAGCTTAAAACGTATAGCGTCATCACATTTGGAGCGGCGAAAATGTCTTAAAACTGATAGTTGGACATTAGTAATGTCACATTGCAAGTTACGCGCCGTGTATTAAATCATATCCATTTCATATTTCCTGAAAGTAGGGCACATTTTGATGCATGCCGTCTCCATATATCTCAGATAAATATGATTCCTGCAATATTTCGTATGATTTCTTTGAAAAACTTGTTTTTTGTTTGACTGTATCATTTGTTTTGTTTTACTGTGTATATTTTTCAATATTGTTTTGTTTATTAACCAAAATGTAATTGATTGTTAGAAGAAGTTCGAAAAAAAGTTTATTTGTAATAAAAAAAAAAACAAAGTCATTCGGTGTATTAGTGGAAAATAGGTTTTCATTTATTCCCTTTTTAATGCAGACAATCAATTCAAAATAATTTTTTTTGAATTTTCTACTGAGTGTGATATTTTTGTTTCTACTTGTTTATGAAATTACCTTACAGGTCTTCCGAGAATACTACAAATAAATATATGGTTAACATTTTAGATGCTTACCATCTTTTCGAGAGGCAAGGTTTATAATGTTTGAAACACGTTTAGTTAAAAGTTGTAATAATGAGTGTTATTAATTTTTGGTTAACTATTGATTATTTTTTATCAACGCATTGTCTTAATCACTCTACTTAAGGTTTATGTGAGTATGCAAGACTAAAGGTTTTTCCCTTGATTGCTGTAAACAGTTGTTTTTTTCCCCCCCAATTTTCAGTTTCATCGTTTTTAATTGAAAAAGTAAGTCCTACTGTTAGTTTAACCAAAAAAAAAAAATATATTCTAAAAAATATAATAAATTTGTTTTTTGCTTCATATAAACTGCTCATAATTTTATTTTAAACAAAATACATTCAAGATGTTTAGAATTATTTTCCAATACATTCCACTGCTCTAGAGGGCGCTTCAGTTCATGCAGTGATGTTGAGTTTTTTCATTTTTTCTCAGTTGAAGTGTGTGCGTGTGACGAGATGTTTCGTTTTGATCAGAGGTCCCTGTGTGAACTGAACTCGTGTATTATTCGTGTGAAACTTACAATAAAGGATAAGTAAGTGATATTCTGTGACTTTTCATTCACATGGAGCAGAAATACAAATGCTAATTATCGATCACAAGAAGTTGTGCTTACATTCTAAAAGCAAAATATCAATTTGCCCGCAAATATTGTTTCAGAAACGACATATTTGTGGTGCAAATCAAAGGAAAATGCAGTAACCTAACTAGTTAATAAAGTGTCAGTACTAATAACTCAGGAATTTAATTAGCTCAAAAAGAACATTTGTTTTCTAATAGATTGGCATAAAGCTTTAAAGCGATGCTTTTGGACTTATCACTACTTTTTAAAAAATCAAATCCATTTCAAATTATGCAACTGTTACCTTACTTTAACGAATCGAATGTCAGATTTAACGAAAAAAATACATACATGGAAGTAATTTTTGATACATGCTCTTAATGAAAATTGATAGTTATAAGTAATTAAGTTCTATGAATAAAATAAGACTGATACGTTATCGAATTAAACTCTCTGCGTGCTTTGTGAAAAAAATCATGAAGTTGAGGTTTGGTTTTTTTGTTTACTATGTTTCAAAAATTAATTATTTTACTCTGAAATTCAGTTTTCGCGTGCGGATGCTTGTCAGTATTCAAGGTACTTTAACTTTAGTTATGTTTTTACTAGAACTCTAATTAGTTACTCATGCTTGTTGAATATTTTTTGCAATGGAGATTATAAACATCCTTACAAAAAGGACTCCTTAACAAACCCCACAAAGCTTAAATTTCCCCCTTGCTTTCAAGTTCAATATTAAAGAGTAAATTGCAAAATTACATGTCATATCAAAAACTGCTTACGGCAAGTCAAATTGGGGTAAGTACGTTCATGGGGTAAGAGTGTTACCCAATAATTATGTAAATGATAACCAGAAAAACTTCAGTTGCACATCTTTTAGCGATAGATCCTTTTAGTAGAGATCAGCGCTGGCTTACAAAAATAAATAAATAAATAAATAAATAAAATCAGTGAATACTTACATGTGCTGTTAAGTCCTTTAATGAGAAGAATAAAAAGGTTAGAGTTTCATTTACTTTGCTGTTATATCAACCGTAGATAAGTTGCGAATTTTAGAAATAGTGACTATAAACAAACAAGTCGTATATTGATTAAATACTGTATCCTGACTTTGTTTATACGAATGGTTGATCTTTTTTCTTAGAAATAAGATGGAGTGAGTGCGTTCTACTGTGTGTGACAAGTGGGACACCAATGTAGTTTACTCTTATAATTCCTACTTTCAGTTTTCTTTATTTACGTTCTTTATAAACTTTGACTAAATTCCAGTTGTGGATAACCTCCAAACAAAACTGGTTTTCTTGATTTTTTTTTAAACTAGGAAACCCAGCTAGGAGATTTATTATTCTACAACGAACTGATGTAACCCATTCAAAAGCTGCGGGTGTTTATAAATATTCAGCTGGATGATGATGGTGTCTGCACATATCGCCGCCTGATATCATCCGCCTGAATCGAGATAAGGGAAGTATTATTTTTTTAAATATATTCCTAGTTATTGCGAAAAAATACTAAATTTATATTACTTATTTTTATAATAACTGAAATAATACAAGTTTGCGTTACGTATATAACAATATATTCTTATGTAGTACCTTGCTGAATAAATGCCTGAGAAATTTGAGTATAGTTCATTATGAGTAATAAGAAGAATTTAATACCATTCACACACTGGGACGTCAGATACGGTACTCCGTTTAAGTGTCATAAAAAAACCTTAACTATAACATTCGTAAATGGAGAAACATGCTTTAATTTGCTTAAATGCAACGTTAATAACAATCTACATTCATGCTAACCCCTTTACCATTCAACTGATTATATAACTAATTTAAATTACTTTAAAATGGTTTGTTCTTTATTTATGCAAAGGACACAGATGCAATTTTCATGCACAAAGTTCAACGTTATACTCGCTCCAGAAGTCACCATACAACGGTAATTTCAAGCTTCGCTTTTCTAAATTATTTTTCACACATGGGGAAATCGTCCTTTTAAAAAACAACAGCAACGTTTAAGGAAGCTGAGGCAAAACTACAAATTGCCACTTTCTCTCTTTCGTATTTTTCCAACACTTACTTAAACTTTCTAAATAGCACCACGTTTTAGAAGAGGAAAGTAATTTTCGCGGTTTCTTTAAGTATCTCACATATTTCTGCTTGCAGTTGTTTTTCTTGAGCATAACCTTTGTTTCTCTTCTCTCTCTAGCTTAAAAGCGCTGCATAATTTTATCATTTCCATCATCTATTCTCCGAAACGATTTTTACAAGCAAGTTTTGATACTGCAGGACATGACTAATGGGTTTTGACTCGATACTAAATGATGATATTTTAGAATACTACCTTAATTGACGAAACTAGCGATTTGATTTAAGCAGAAGGTGAAGTAATAAGTTCTAGAATAAATAATCATTAGAATAGCTGTTCTACGTTATACTCGTGGTAATGCAAAGCGAACAATTAAAAGGGGATGTTTAAGACACTGAAATGATGATATTAATAATACTGTTTCCACTAAGTTAAGTAATATAATTAGGTTTTTCCATGTAGCACAACCAAAGCGTTTTAAGGTTGGTAAATCGTTTTATCATTTAAATCAATTTCCAATCTGTATTCTGTATTGTAAGTGAATTTTCGTGTATTAAATGTAATTTATTATTGTACAATATGCATCGAATATATTGGATAAAAATCTAGTAATAGGTTTCTTGGTGGAGATCAGTTCTGGATTACATAGACAAATGACAAACAGTGATAATTTACATTTATTGTTAAGACCTGTAATGCGAATAATGAAAGGATTAGAGTTTTGTTTACTTTGTTGTAATATCAACAGTAAATAAGTTGTAATTTTCCAGTGACAGTGACTACGAACAAACTTGGTGTATTTTGATTAAATACTGAATCCGGACTTTGTTTATACGATTGGTTTCCCTTTCGTTTTCTTAAATTTCAGATGAAATGAGCTCATTTCACACTGTAGAGCAAGAGTGACACCTATGTAACTTGTATTTAATTTTGCGCATAGTTCTAAAGCTTCATTTATCTTTATTTACTTTCTTTATAAACTTCGACTAAATTTCAGTTGTGGATAAAACAAAATTGATAAGAGGTTGGCAAGACTACATAAAAAGATATATATTTATTCGAAGTTTGCCGCATTTTTTTCCCTAAATAAACGCTGTAACACTAATAAGTTTGTAAAATATTCTTGAAACATCTTATTGCACAGCCTTTACTCAAAATCTCAAATATTGGTATCGCATTTAAACCACGCAGTTCTCCTTCAAACATTTGAAGTAGCTCTACTTAAAACTTAAAAAGCACATCAGAAATGATTTTATTTTTAGTAGGAAACGAGCTGGAGAACTAATGCACATGTCCAATTCAGATATTTTTAATCACCATGGGGAGGCTGTCATCTACACGAATACATTAGACTGAGGTAGTAGTAATGCCCTCATTTACATTTCTCTGGGCCATTATAAACTCCCTTACATCTGACAGAACGGATACATTTGCGAATCTCTCTGAGCCAATTAGTGTGGATGGCAGAGATTTATTAGTACGATTCCTAGATCGATGTTTCGCACAGAAAAGCATTAATTATTACAACAGCTGGAAGTGTGTGCTGAGGCGGAAAATTGAACATTGCGAATCTTTTACTTGGCTGACTTGCTTAGATTTTAATCACTATTTCTGAACTTGAACGCATTTTTTTTTTTACTTGGAAGGTGGAGTGTATTTTGAATGAAATTATGTCAAGAAGTTTGGTATCAGAAAAAAAATGCTTTTTTTCTAGAAAGTGCATGGAAATATTAATTTTTGCTAATGTTTAATAGTTAGTGAAAAACAGAAATTTACATAGCAGCACAGTAAACATTTTCTTTTTTTTTAATTTTCAGTTTGAATAATATCTTTAAAAAAGTTGCGCTATTCAACGCTAGAAATGTGCTACTTTTTAGTTCCGAACTTTTTTTTAACTTCTCGAAAATGCTAAGTTGTTGCAGGATATACTATTTTAGGGACTTTTTTTCGCTATGTATTGCTTGACTATTGTTTCATATTTTCATTAAGTTTCTTTTATATTTTATATAGCTGCGTATTAAGTCTAACAACTTAAATTGCATTTTGATCCCTAGTTCCACTTTTTTCAGCATTTGATAAAGGAACTGACCAGTATTTTGATAGCACTCGAGTACAGTTTTGGTGATTTTTATTTTTTTGTCTCTGTTTTAAATTACTGCTAAAACAACCATTTATTTTACGCTTTAGTATTTAATCCAGGTCAGAAATATACGCACATCATAACATTCAACAGAGTAAAAGGGCATGCGTAAAGATTACAATATGCGCAGAGCAGATAAACTCTTATTAGCGGGACGAAAATAGTCCTTGGTGGCGGAGAGGTAATAGCTCTTGCTCTGCGAACTGTCTGAGATTCGCGTTCTGGGTTCGGACCCCAATCAGGAAATTTCCTCTCTTAGTTCAGTAAAAATATCTTGTTTGAATATTAAAATAAATAAATAATTTAGGTATACTGGTTGTTAAAAAGCATGAACTTGATTAATCGTTCAAGAAAGTTAGATGAAAGCTTAATTTTTGTAAGCATTTATGGGTATAAGCATCTTGGTGTAACGCCATAATTATATTAACGCGTTACGCTATAATTATATTAACCATGGTGTAACATTCCACAAGCGATGGGTAAGTTTACGCCAGTTATATCAGCTAAGTTACTACAGAGTAGTGGAGGCAGCAAGCTGGCACCGCTTTAATGGAGGAGAGTTGCACAAAACTGTTTACGGTGTTGAAGTCATGAAAGTAGTACATACTGTTCTGAGTGAACACATATGCATTAACGTTTTTTAATATTTCCTTTAAACACATCCTTGCACCTGAATATCTGATTTTTTTTAGCTTAAAAAAAGTATAAAACAAATAATTAATAGAGTGTTTAAAAAATATCAATTATAATAAAAAAATTTTGAAAAAAAAATAGAACCGACTTCAAAATTGCTCTAAAAAGTGAAAAATAATTTTATTCTTTAAACACCATCGATAATGCTTTTAAACATAATTTTTGAAGTTGGCGCAAAAACAAAACGTAAAATCCAGTGTAACCATGCTTCGTTCATATTTTTTTTCAGAAAAGCATCCAAAGTTACGAACGAAACATTTATATCGCTATTCAAATATGCCGTCATCAATGCATAATGTATGTGATAGTGAAGAAACTGGTCCTGGTTAAATTTATAGTTATATTTGAGTTATGGCTGTGAATGATTTTATCTATCGTTTTTGCGCCAACTTCAAAAATTATGTTTAAAAGCATTATCGATGGTGTTTAAAGAATAAAATTATTTTTCACTTTTTAGAGCAATTTTGAAGTCGGTTCTATTTTTTTTTCAAAATTTTTTTATTTCATTCTTTTTAGTGTAAATGTAGGTATTTTAGAAATAATAAGAAGTTACCTTCACGATAATTCACATTTTTTCTTAAAAATGCTCCATACTAAAAAAAAAAAAAACTATTGACACGCGTCAAACTTTAAGCGATTGGCACTAAAAACTTATCTTTGTTCCTCTCTGGAAATCATGCGTAGTTAATTTAATTATAACCATTTAAGTATTACGTTTTTCCTAACTAATTTACATTCCACAGCATCTAAGTTGCTCATGATGCAATTCTGTATTTTCTTACTTAGCCCCGATCATCTGTTATCGGCCTAGATGATAACGATAAAAATACTACAGAGTAGTTGAGTCAAACCTAATGCTTGCATTGTGAAGGCTAAGCAGATCCTAATCACTGCATCACCTCGCTTCCAGGTTAGGTTTACCCCTACTATGGAGCAATAGCACTGAAGAAAGGAAGATTTTGATAATTCACATAGGGTTACTATAAATCAGCAGGGTTACTAAAATAAAATTATTTACGCCAAAAATGAGACGACAGCGTCAGATTCCCCATTATCGAAATATCCCTTGAAGAAATTTGATGCTTGCTACAGAGAAACCTTCATTCAAAATTATCATTACAATTACTATTAATGTTATAGGGCACCAAAGTTTTATAACAATGAGTTTCCTATTGTCGCGTAGATGAAGAAAGCGAAGACAATGTGAAAGCCAAATGAAGCGAATACTCGTTAGTCTCAACTCGAGATCTTTATTCAGAACCACGAATGAACGTTACATCTCCTTATATACAACTTGAGAAAGTGCTGGAACTTTCCAGACTTGGAAAGATACAAAAATTAATAGAAGATTCGAGAAAATACGGGAAACAGTAGAAACGAAATTTTAGTAAAATACACGTTGTCCTAGTCGGGATTTGAACCCGGGTTGCTCGTGTGGGAGGCGAGAATTCTACCACTGAGCCACCGTTGTCCACGGATGAAAAGTGCGAACTTCGCTACAAAATCATTTAATAGGGAAATTGCATAAAATTTACTGTTTTTTGCCCATAACTTTTTTTCTAAAGAACAAATATGGTCAAACGAAATAATGGGACCTAAGTTGAGCCATCCCCTATCCATTAAAAAAAGAATGATCAAAATCGGTTCACTAGGTGAGACGCTATGAGTGGACAAACAAAAAAAAAACATACATACGGTATGAATTGATAACCGCCTCCTTTTTGAAGTCGGTTAAAAAGTGAATCATTTTAATTCTTAAATGAACAGGAAAACTCAGATTAATTATTTTAAAGTTTTTTTTTTTTTTTTTTTTGGTAAGTATTTCTATGATGCATTTTTATCTACTGAATCTGTTTGAAAAAAAAAAAAAAATCGGAACTATTTTGTATGAATATTAGCATTAATAACACACCCTTTACTACGCATTCCAAACTGCAATAAAACATACTTCCTTGAAATTAGATATGCTAGAACCTTATTCACTCCTGAACATCCACTCTCCTCTCCAAGTCATCGGCACGATCCTCGTTGCAGAAACCAGACACTCAACTGCATCTACGCCCCAGCCCTTCCAACTAAACGACGAATCATTCCCCAAATCACCTCCCCGTCGGAACGTACATGTGAGAAATATGTAGATGAGACACAAAAGCTCTTCTTCCAAGTTCTTCAACATTTCCCTTCTATTAGACGCTGTTCCCTTTTGAAATCAACGCCTTTGTTAAACGTTGAATACCGCCGTTCTAAAAGGAACGTCGAATAGAAGAATTCATCTGAGAGACGGCACGTAATCTAAGATGAAAATTTCGATAAGAAGATTATTCACGACAATATTTTGAGCGTACATCAAGTTTTAAAATAAGCACTACGGAATAGCTTTATTAAAATTTAGACAAAGATCTCGCGAGATCTCGTTTGAAAATATCTTGTGAAAATTTTCAGTCTACGTTGAATACTTTGACTTTTATAAATATCTATTATTAAGGATAATAATATGCAATGTGTTAGTTTGTTTTTAAATATATTAGATTGAATTGTGTAATTTTAATGTCAGTATTTAATCGATGCATGAAGTTTCGGTTATATATGTTCACTAACAATATAGATGCTTTGAGCTATGGATCTAATCAAACTTTAGCGACGCTCCAAGCGGAGGTTAATAGGATTATTAGTGGGAGCATATAAGGGGATTTTTGGATTACCATCTCATACGAGATTCGATAAACTATTTTAAACATTGGATTAGTTTGAGCGAGGCTTCGAAATTTTATTAATTATTAGTTAGTTTCTTGTTTACTTTTCATTGCATTGTGAACATTACGTATGATGTCTGAATATCAGTAATACGACCCATTCCATTTCAATAAAGCAGTTGCAATTGTGCTTTGTAATCGGAGACGATAAAAACGTAGTTTCAAAGGTTTTCCTACGAAAAAAAGTCAGTATTATAACTGTGCTATGAAACCACCATGGTTTCATACAAATAGAAATTTCTGGTGTGACACAAAATCCCTAGAACCTTGAGGCCTGCTACTAGCATCCAAAGTTAACCAAAAATCTAAAAAGATGGTCGCCTTTAGATCTTCAGTAGATAAAATAGATGTTGCTATTGGCACATACAGTGATCTATAGAAGACATCCAGCAAACTTGTCTTTGGTCTATACGCAATCTGTCCAATAAGTATGCGAACTCAAGCAATCTAGCGGCCAATACGTGGACTATAGTCCCGCTAACTGTCAGCGATAGTTGCCTGACACCCAATGAGCTGTCAGTGCTTGGAAGATTGCCAAAATGTGCGTATGTTGCAAGTTACGTTAGTTTCTGTTGATCTTGCTTTTATTGTTCGACAATATGGAAAATCATAAAATCACAGAGTCACAGTTATCAAGCGTTTGAGAGATCGTTTTCGTTGTTAGCGATCAAATTTGATTAGAAGCGATGGTTGGATCCTTCACCATGACAATGCACCAGCACATTTAACATTGATTGTTCGCCAGTTTCTGGAAAAAACAATCCGTCACCATCCTTGATCACCCTTCTTATTTGCTAGATCTCGCACCCTGTCACTTTTTCCTAAATCCAAAATTCAAAAATGTGACGAGTGGACATCAGTGGGAATATTTGGACAGAATAAAGCGAGAAACGACGAGACAACTAAAGAGCCTAACTGCTGAGGACTTCCTAAGGTGCTTTAAAAAGTGAAAAAGAAAATGTTATAAGTGCATAGAAACGAATAGAGAATTGTGAAGGGGACAAAATCGACGTAGACTAAATTTTGTAACATAATTTTTTATGGCCAATCACGCAGTGACTAACCAGATGGGAGTCTCTCGGGAAAGCTTTGGCCTGTATGACTGCATTATTGAATGAATCCAGCACATTTAACTGTTTGTTTGTATGACAGTAAACCTTTATAGTAGGTACCTTATAATTATCGATGCATTTTTCACCATTTTAATGCATTTTCTTCTGTAGACAAAGCCATTGTTCTGCCAGAAAACTATTCATAAGCGACGCATTCTCACTGCGTATGACAGTAATTGTGTTACCATCACGTTTATGTATTTAGTTGAATTTAAGCGGAATGAATTCAATGCTGGATTACATTTAAAAACTGAAGCTATTAAAAAGCTTTAATATTGCTGATGATTTGAGATTTACTCTTCCTTACGTGTGCAATGACAATCGAATGCGAAGAAGTTTCAGCCATTCACGAAAAAATTTTGACCCAAAATAGGCCTTAGTTTCCATTTTGCTCTCCCCCGAATAAATGTTGAGTTCTTTTTTCAACCTGACCACACGTGAATATCTGTCTAAGAACGTATAGATATCCGAAAAATCTACTTTGACGATCCCCGAATTAATTACAACGAGTTTTCTTGTGACGTCTGTATGTACGTATGTATGTGTGTATGTGCCTCGCATAACTCAAAAACAGTAGCTCCCAGAAAGTTGAAATTCGGTACGTAGACTCCTAGTGGGGTATAGTTGTGCACCTCCTTTGTTGGTTGCATTCGGGCGATTGTAAAGGGGGGGGTTGCACCTTTTTGGGGGAAATCATTGTTAATTTCAATGCAAATGGTAACCACAACGATTGTTTTATAACCCGTGATTTTGTCCCATTAGCACCAAGAGCAGAGTTAGTAGCCCTGCTTCGACTTTTAACTGGCCATGATTGTCTATCAAAACATCTTCACCGTTTGAGGATTGTCGAGAGTCCCAATTGTCCTCTTTGCAATTTAAACGAAGAAATGAACATTCGCCACCTGCACACTTGCACCCAACTTTCCAGACGTAGCCTGTGTGACCAATATTGGGAAGCAAGAGAGCGTATCGGCAGCTAAATATTTCACTTTATTGTTCCTTTATTGTTCCTTGTTTTGTGAATTGTGTTTGTTTTTGCTCTTTTGTTCTTTATAACTTTTTCTTGCTGCCAGCCATTGAAAAAAAAAACATTAAATTGTTGTAAAAGGAAGTCATACCATGCACACACATCAGCTCGTTTGGGAGTTATCATTGTTATTATCAATGCAAAATAACTCTAGTGATGTTATAATTTGGCAAACACTCGGCGACATATCGCCAAGCTTTTAGTTGAGATGTTTTTTCGACAGCTTGGCGACAAAACATTCAGCGTTTTTTCTTTTTTTTTTTGGCCACTATTGGCGATATTTAGAGAGTTAACCATTGAATCACATTAAAATTAACCTGTATAAAACTTTTTTTTTCTGCTTCAGTTGGCAACAGACTTTGTGCAAAAATACTTAAGGTGTTTCTTTGCTTAGTCCAAGACACTACTATCATCATTAGATTGGCGTAAAAGGAACTCATGTGCACACATGAGCTCGTTTTTTTTTTCTCATCAACAATTACGCTCTCACGTCTTAACCTACCTAACGTATTTTATGAGTTCGTGAAAGGAGTATTTTTATTCATTTAAATGAAGCACTCTTTAGTCAGTTCCAGAAGGAAAAAATCACGGGGTCAAAAGCGACACTTACCATTTTTCTTCTGTTAAAATGTCATTCTAATTATTCCTCCGTATTTTAAAGTTTTTTTAACTGTCTTTCAAAAATCTGCTAAGGCTCTCGAGTTTGCTTACTGATGTAAGTCAAGCTTAACATCTGTAAGTAGGACATTTCATGAAACGTGATAAATACCAACGGTTTAGTACATTGAAAATGCATTAAATTAAGCGGGATAATCTAATAAACAGGCTTAACTGTACATTTAGAAATCAAGAAATGTAAGTTTCAGATCAGTACAAGATAAAATCTAGCCCGCTTATTGGAGGTTAAAAGACGGTTATATCGGTTAAAAGAACACCCCGAATAATGTTATATATATTTATTGTAGCAAAACGCTGTAATGTGTCATTTTAATCGCAGATAAGAGAATATCCCACAGATAAGCAATTTTTCATGACGAATCTGTTATATCATGAAGCTGGCTTGACTATTAGATGATCTTCTCTTCAGATAAGCACCATCTACCAGCATCTTAAATTTTGAAGTTAAGCCTCACGCTTAAATAGGGAAAAGACATTTGGAAACTGATTAACGCTTATAAGCTGAAACATTTTTAACTTGTAGCACTTCTAATATCGGGAGGTAGTCTTAATAATGTAAAGGTGGTAACTTTATTTTAGCGAAACTTATCTTTTTTTACGCATTTAATGTTTTATCTACCCGTGTAACAAAATACCGGTAATTACAATTTACTAATTCGCGTATTACAAAATGACGTAGCTGCTAATTAAAAAAGCATGCATTGCAATTAAGTTTATTCTTCTAAAATCATTAATTACTCACTTGTCCAAAGGAAAAAAAACAATTTAACGGGGAAGTTCTTTTAAATTCTTTTTAACTTTAACAAATTTTTACTGATAATAATTGTGAAGAACGCACCATCAAATGGACGCTTAACTTAAGTTTTTTCGTTTTAAGTTTCGCTATACTTTCTTAAGGCTTTGATGTTTCCAGTAGCTTTGAGAAATCCTTAATCTCAAGCTCCAAGTTTATGGGTAAAGTTATTTCGGCTTTCCAAGACTTTAATGGTTAAAACAATCACAATCTTTTTATGTCATACCAGAAAAGGAACTCCTGTCTCCTGTGTTCTTCGTACTGTTAGTCTGTGCTATTTTAGGATTTTATTATCTAATTTCATGCCATTTATCCACAGAAACCAATCGGTTTTCCGTTGTTTTCCCTTTGCGTTAAGGTCTCTAATATAAACAATTGTAAGAAAAAAATAATAGTTCTTGAATTTGTCATTTCTAGTTACACCTGAAGATTTCCGAAAACCTTTTAAATCATATACATCTGCAACTGGGACCAAACTAAATTGTAACAGGCTCAAAATTGTACAATTACAACTTGATTAAAGTTTAACACTCTGCTTATTGGAAAAGTTAAAGTAAATGATATGCTTCATTGCGTGTAGACAAACACAGGAAATAAAGCTTTAGTACATGACCTTTTTCATATATCATGGTACGATCCAAAAGCAATTACCCTCACGTTATACTGACGCATGATTACTAGAGCTGGGCGAAATCAGAATTTCAATACCGCGATATATCGCTATCAAAATATCGCTATTTTTGATATATCGATATATTTAGGTCGTTAAATTCAAAATTTTAAGGGGGGGGAGACTTCAAAGCCTATTATATAAGTATCTGCAACAGAGAAAAGATATAGGCCATCTTGGTGAATAAATATTTTAGCAATTCATTCTACTAATATAGTTGCAGCAAGGATACCCATATGTTTGTGGCAGAGGGAGGGGAGGGGATTATGAGGCAGATTATACCACATAAATATTTGGAGAAATTACTTTAGAAGAATTAAGTCTTTTTATTAGTGGGTTGCAATTCTTGGGGGAAAAGAACACTTTGTAAAATTGATGGGTGCCATTGCATTCGGGGGAATGGGCCCCATTAATTATATGCTACAAAAAAATGCCATTATACATTGCGTATTTTACGTGTTACAGTATTTTTGTTAGAATTTTGAGGGATTTACATGTACAATCTAGCTACCATTTAAACAATATTTATCTGTACAAATAGAAACAAATGGCTACAAGTATTATTAATTTTTCAATGTCGTTCAGAGGTATATGTTGCAATATAAAGTTTATTTTCAAGTAATTTTGTACAGAAAAACTAATAAAGTTAAATATGATAAGGATTGTATTCAAAAAAATAAAAATAAAAATGTTGTATTTCTTAGAGGAAAGAAAACCAGATATATATTTTTTTACTTGATAGTTTGTTTGCTTGAAATGTTTTTCTTGTTAAAAAGCTGCATCTCAAAACCAAAAGATAAAAGATAAAAAGAAAATAAAATAAAAAACGCTATTTTGCGAACAGATGACTCTTGATGCAAAATGTTGCTTTTTGGGTGACAAATGCTGTTTGGACAATAGTGCAATAAATTATAAAATCGATGAGCATAGTCGCTATGTCATAAAAAGTAACGGACATTTCAATTCTACAGCAGAAGCACTTAAAATTGATCTTTATTGTAATTTCAAAGGAATAAGAAATAACACTCACGCACATCACGTATCATGAACACACTTCACATATTATTCACACAAACTCACACATATCACTTATTAGACACACAAACCCACGCACATCACAACATATACAAGCATCTCACACTAAAAGCGATGCCCTGGCATGCCCAAAAACATGTGCACGAGGAGAAGTTTGCAAAAAAAAAAAAAAAAAAAAAAAAAACATATCACACAAAGTGCTTTATCTTAGTACGAAGCAATTTTTTTTCGAATAATGGATGTGCGCATTCTTTGATCATTATTACAGTTTCTTTTACAAGTTTTACCGTACCTCCTTTTTCTACTTCTTTTACGATTATCGAGTTATTTTCAAGAGAAGACGCAAATAAGTGGCATAAGCATTGTCTAGAATTTAAAAAAATAATAATTAGGGGAAGAGTGGGTACAGTGGGACGGAAAAATTCAATCACATTGTTTGTTATGAAAAAACACTTAAATCAATTTCTTTTATATTCTATTATAAGATGTGTTACTGTAATATGTTTTTTAAAAATTGTTTCAGAAAAATCTACGCGTTCACACAAAAGAAAAATGAAATAAAAACGAAATGCACTTTTGTCTCACTGTTCGCCCAGTGAGTGGGTACGGTAAAAAACAGTAAGTGGGAACAGTGAGACACACATTTATCGAGCTAGCGAACATTGAAAGCATCAAGATTGACCCTAAAACATATGAATGCATTTTGCCGTTTGGTTTTACCCTGGGCTACAGGCTTGATGAAGTAACATTTCAAACAAAAAAAAATCAGAATTGGGATTTCCGTTTAAGGGCTACGATGCACGTGACAAAATTAGCGCTTTCCATATAACCCAAGGGCCGTAGGTTGAACAAACCTGGATAAATACACTCTGGATAAAGTTCCTTTCAAACAATGAAGAAGATATCAAAAACGGTTCATCCGTTAGGTAGTATAGGTTAAAATAAAATAAAATGAAATATGGGATGGATGCCAAACACACAAACACACACACACGCGTGGCATTTATAATCCAATTCCTTTTTTTTTGTCAAGGTTAAAAACTAAAGTTACATATATTAAATACAAAATTGAAATAAATACGCCATGAAATTTATATAAAATATAGCAAATACATCTATATTATTTCGATATAATTGCCATGACTCCATTCAACCCCCTTATTGTGTTAGTGCAGGGTTTTCAAAGTGATCGTGTTACTATTTTCGTCAACAGTTTGGTTGTAGTAAAATTTCATTTAACACATAAATTTTCTATTTCGAATTTTAAAGT
This sequence comes from Uloborus diversus, assembly GCF_026930045.1. Classification (NCBI taxonomy): domain Eukaryota; kingdom Metazoa; phylum Arthropoda; class Arachnida; order Araneae; family Uloboridae; genus Uloborus; species Uloborus diversus. The sequence goes on along the minus strand of NC_072731.1, from coordinate 91,612,139 downwards.
ACCACGGGATCAGTGAGACAAGGAACTCATGCTGTCTCACTGTTCCCTTACCTGAACTAATTGAGCGCTATTTTCATACAAAGAAAAATAACAAAATCAGTTTACTGCCGAAATGAACGTTAAATAATACGCCAATGAAAGATTAATAACAAAAGTTTTTTTTTTTTAAATCAAACAAGGCAAAAAACGGTACAACAAGCAATGCAAAATATTTTCTTTGATGAGGTCAAATTAAGATAACGTGATTATTTTTTTCGCCTTAGATCTGAACGCAACTTTTTTTCTGAACTATGTTCACAGCATGTTGATTTGACATTACAAAAGTGGTACCGGTCTGGAAATAGCTAAACAGAAAGTAAATTGTTGCTATCTCACTATTCTTCCTGTCTCACTATTCTCACTGTATCCACTCTCACCCTAATTCATGAAATTCTATTTACTTTAACTCAACTTCAAACCGACTTTTTGCTCTGATAATACGTATAAATAAATGTGAAATTTCCCGAGTTCAAAAACATTATACCGCCTTACACTTTTTCGGTATGTCCATCTGCGTCAGAAAGTTTTTAATGCAAATATATAGTTTAGCATTAATTCAATAAAAACGAAAGCCGATAAAGTTCCTATAGGTTTCCTAAATCTCTAATTTAGAAGGCATTGGATAAAAGATCAGTAATTACCTCTTGCCGCATAATTTTCCCCAGGAAAGTAATAAGACTGGCTAGCTGTCAACGTGGATTTCATGGCATTTTCAGTAAAGACCGCTTCTCACTCCAGTCAGATGATGTCTTTAAGATTCCCAACGCACCTGTTACCTCCATTAATTACTCCTTAGTGAGTTTTGATGACACAGTGCGAGATGACTTCACTTCAGTTAGTTTTCGAAAAGCATAACATGTGTTGCCAAAAAATAGAGCTATCTTTTACGCTTTCCTGGATAATGAAAAGAGATATGAAAGTAATGTTCAGAAGATCTCAGTAATGAGAAAATATTTTCGGAGCTAACAAATTTAAAATCGTATGAAGATTAAGTTGTATTTTAAATGTGACAGATGGATTAGGAAGTACTTTTGAAATGGGGAAAGAAAATACGTCGGTACTCGCTGGAAATCTGCAGAGGAAATTAAATAGATGAAAGAAAATGAAATGATTTCACCATTTCATACAAAGAAGATGATATTTATTTGATTAGCAAAAGTTAAATCGGGTTATCGGGTAAAAGAGTGAAATTAGGTGAAATTGACGTTTGGCGAATTGTTACTTTACCTTGACGTAATCAGAGATATATTGTTACATGTTTTACCCATCATTTTTTCTACATAAGTTTTATTGCTTTCAAATTACATGATATATAAATATATATATATATGTTTAACGAAAGAATTCGCACATTGGTGCTTTTAAGGATGCTTATAGCTTAGTTATTGGGTTTTAATTTTCTGTTCCTCAGAGCATGAAGGACATAAATCACATTATGATAATTTTACAGTTGAGATGAAAAACTTTTTTCTGGCTCATGCACAGAAGGTGCGCTCTTTTATCCCAGGTAAAAAACTGAAAAGAATTATCTTTTTAAGAATTACGTTCACATGGCTCGATAAGGAGTAGGCTTCTACCTACAATGCACAAACAAACGGGAAATCGCAATTTTTAGACTTACGTCTGTCTGGCTCTGAGGTACAGATAATCTTGTCATGATTAGTTTAATTAATTTGCAATCAACTGGCTTTATGCATTGGTACAGCAGAGGGTCCGAAACGGGTAGCAGCGAGACCAACACAATTTTTGATTTCGGAATATGCTAAGTTTTGGATGGCTACTGAACTTTTTACAACACTTAACAAACAATCGCTTTATGAGATTATTAAGGATTTCATGATCTTAAATTAAAATTATTACCATATGTATTAGAGTGTTATTCGAACAGTTAAGTAAAAGAAAACGAGGTTCACATTTTGGGGCTCAATTTCCGTCATGGGACAAAGTTTCCGAACTTTTTCCTTCAGAAAAATTAGAACAGAAATTAAAATAATTGGATATCTCCGGGATTTTAATTTAATATTTGTGAATGAAAGCAGTATTTTCGTGGAAATGAATCGTTATTTTTGGAACATGCAGATATATAGATGGATAGGTAAATAGACGTTGTCACAAAACGCTGCGTTTCATATCTCGGTGAATATTGGTCGTACTACATTTAAACTTTTTTGTTGAAATAATTTTTCAATGGAGATTATTTCCCTAAATATAAGTAAGGGGACATGCGGTCAGTAAAAAAAAAATAGTTTTGTATTATTTGACTAATTTGTATTTTCACTTCAAACTTTAAATATTTTATTATTTCATCTGATTTTGAACATTTTTGCAATTGGAAGTATATACATCTTGGACTAACGCTTGCGAAGAAAAAGGACTGCAGGTTAAAACGGAACACCCTGTATAGGATGGTTGAATTAGAAAATATTTAATCAAGGCATTTTTTTTCTCTTATTTATATTGTGCGGCACTTTTGACTTTTTGTTTGACTTTAACTGGATGGCAAAACACCAGTCTAATAACAAGCTTCAAGCGCAAAAGCACTGTAAAATATTGTCCCTTCGTAGCTCATTTATTATACATACATGAGTTCAACCCACTAGTATGTAGATTAACAGCGCCATTGTGAGTGCAAATATGCAGTAAACTGTAAACAAAAGAGTACCAGTCATTTTAAAATAACACATCGTCGCTTCGTTTTCCGATGCGAAACGAAGCTGGAGATCAGGAGGAGATGCATATTTAATAAATCATCCTCGGTAAATATTCACAATTTTGCCTTCGTGCATGTTTGGGTCGTGTGGTTGCATTGGAAAGGGAATGAAATTTTAGGGCATAGTGAGAAAGTTGTTGCCTAAATTAACTGCTGAAAGAACCAAACTCTGACTTAAGAAACAAAAAATCATTCCTCGTTAAAGTATGATCAGTTTACGTGAAATGAAAAACAATGCATATGAAACATATACTGTTTTATTCTGTGCTGAGGAATTGTTTTCACTTTGAAGGAACTCTGTTGTAGCCTTTTGGTTATAAGTGCTTTATTTATTTTATTTTTATTATGGTTATTTAAATTTCACTTACAACTTGGAACAAACCTATTTTATCATTTTTCATGTATGATTAGTTCCATTATTTGTATAAGAAGAAGACCTTAACATTGCCGTTATGTTTTTATTCATTATTTAAATAAAAAGCACATGAGGGGGTTCACCTATTATTTCTAATAGTTATCTTCATTCCTTTGTTTCTCACTGCCTCATATGAGGGTAATAAGTCTTACTGTTCCCATATCTCGTATCTAGATGGATTTCTAACCATCAGAAGAGTTAGGACAAGCATTTTCATAAAACATGTTTTTATTTTTTGAGCATGGACTTTCATTAAAAAAAAAACGAATAAAAACATAGCAATATTAAGGTTTTCTTTTTATACGAATAAAGGAACTAATCATACATGAAAAATGATAAAATATATCTGTTCAAAGTTCTAAGTAAAATTTAAATAACCGTAATAAAAATATAATAAATAAAGCACTAATACTCAAAAGGCTACAACAGGGCTATTTTACAGTGAAAAAATTCCTTAGCACAGAATAAAACAATATGTGCTTCCTTTACATTGTTTTTCATTTCACGAAAACTGGTTATACTTTAACGAGAAATGATTTTTTGTTTCTTAAGTCAGAGTTTGGTTCTTTCAGCAGTTAATTTAGGCAACAACTTTCTCGCTATGCCTTAAAATTTCATTCCCTTTCCAGTGCAACCACAACCAGGTATGCACCGAACAATTGGTTGGTATTCGGTACACTGCCTATTCAACAGATAAGCCGAATATTCTGTTCGGTAGAATACTTTAATATTCAGCAACCAAATATTTAACAACTTAAAAGATTTGAGAATTTTAAAACTATAGAAACACTTTTTTTTTGTACAATAAAGGAAAGTCATAGTGTTAAACCAAGTACGGCTATTCTACTGTCTCATGTGTTTGTAATCAGACGCAATAATTTAACCAACATTATTATAAATCTTAATATTTTAATTATACAGGAGTAAGCACATTTTTTTATCTTTACATTTGATACAAAGATACTACTAAGACAATTATATTTTCCAGTGCAACCACAACCAGGTATGCACCGAACAATTGGTTGGTATTCAGTAAACTGCCTATTCAACAGATAAGCCGAATATTCTGTTCGGTAGAATACTTTAATTTTCAGCAACCAAATATTTAACAACTTTAAAGATTTGAAAATTTTAAAACTATGGAAACACTTTTTTTTGTACAATAAATGAAAGTCATAGTGTTAAACCAAGTACGGCTATTCTACTGTCACATGTGTTTGTAATCAGACGCAATAATTTAACCAACATTATTATAAATCTTAATATTTTAATTATACTGAAGTAAGCAAATTTTTTATCTTTACATTTGATACAAAGATACCACTAAGACAATTATATTTTTATTAAATAATTTTGCTTCTTAGAGTTTAATTTGGAGCGGGGGGGGGACAATAATCGCATGGAGATTTTTGCCCCCCCCCCCCCGCTAACACGTGGATTTTCCTCATTCGATTGAACATCGGATCTTTCCAAATTTTGCATAGAGGTCCTGTGATGCTCAAGAATTCACATAGGGGTACTTTTGTTAATGTTGGAAAAGTATCGTCTCGCGGAAAGAGATTACAACAAGTATAAATCTTAAAAGAAGATATATAATACACTGTTTGTACAAATTTATGATATGTGGCAACGAAAAAATTCTTTCAAGTATTTTTTGAGGAATTTCGAACACCGGTGTTAATACCGGTATGCCGGCACCATGTTTTAAAAATACCGAATCCCGGTATTGAATTTTTGGTCCGGTATTGCAATCCCAAATTGTGGGAAAAGTATTGTAATTAATAATACGTTTCCCGCAATCAATTGAGATTTCTTACACTATTGCAGTTTAACAATTATAACTATAGTTGGAGCAAATATAACCTGGCAGCGTCGTAATGTTGTGATTAGGATCTCAATAGCCTTCACACAACTGCTAGGTTAGGTTTGCCCGAACTCTAGTTATGAGATCTTTGAAAAAAAAAGTACTGCTTTATCGAAAATAAATCTTAAAATGAAAAGAAAAAAAAACGTTTTACAATTAAATGCAATCTGGTGTACGCTCTCATTAAAATCCCCCACAGTGAAATCCCGTTACAACAACTAAAAAACAACGAAATATTTGTTTCAACGATCAATACTTTATGTCCCGATTTAGTTTCCATTACATTGTTTAAATTCCACTACAAAGAAACTCCTGTTACAGCGAAAAAAAATTGCAGTCTTTTAAAGTTCGTTGTAACGGAAATTCACTGAAGTTATCCACTTTATTTAGTTTAATTGTTCTTTTCCAAAGTAAAAAAGAAAGAAAACACATAAAAAGTAGCTTAATGTTTAGTAAAAAATATCATAAACAATTATTTTGAGATCACAGGTTGTGCAGCGTGCAGCAGTGGCTACAATGCCAAATTAAAATGTGAGCTGTACGATTATCAAACCGAATATATATATATATATATATATATACAGATGTCCCAAATAAAACACGGTTAAATCGTTCCGTGGAGTATCGAAATCGTGTTACATGATACTTTTGTAAAGATAACTTTTTAATTTATTTTTACACTAATTAATCACGTACAAAGTAAAAATTCTGTCAATATGTATCGTGTTATATCGAAACCGTGTTATAATAGACTTAGAAATAATGCGAATGAAGGGAGGTGTACCGTTTTATATCAAAACCAAGTTTGATAAAAACAAGTAAAAACTTATTAGAATTATTATCAAACATTAACAGAATGTGGTAAACAAAAATGGAAAAAAGTTCATCTTTTTGAAACATAACTTTCGTGTCACATTAAAACCATGAAGTATAAAATTCAAGTTTCGTACCGTGCAAAACCGAAACCGTGTTATAATAATCGCAAATTTGGTATCGTGTAATATCGAAACCGTGTTGTTCAAGCACTGTGTTATACGAAGGACGCCTGTATTCTTTAAAATGAAGCACATTTTTATGCTCGCGTCTTGACGACTCACAATTATATGCCATTTCAGCAACACATCAACTTTTTATTCCTAGAAATTTATTACTGCAAGCGGTAAAAAATGTTTAGAATAGTAATAGGCACCAGAACAGTGTTGCGAGTGCTCGACTAGAAAAATGTCCTGATTCCAATATTCGAACGTTACTGCTTATGTTTGACAATAAATTTCGTACACATCGACAACAACTCTCACATTGCTGATCAATAACCATACTTTTGGGTTTATCATCCTCTGTCAAAACAATCTGCTTGTTACCGGGAAAAATTATTCAAAGCAGTGCCAAGAAAACCTGTCTACCGACGGTTTAGAACAAACCGATTAGTTTCCAAAAAGAACGTAAATGATCTCCTACTGGAACAAAATCGACGGAACGCGAAGCCTTCCTAAAACTAAATAACTCATTTCGATCAGCTCCAAAGAAAGTAGAGTAGATGCATCATGATAAAGGATGCACAGTAAATCAATCTCGTTAAAAAGCGCTATTAGTCGAAGTCCACGGCGAGAGTGAGCTTGTTGAAATATGGATGGCCATGAGTGACAGCTAAAAGCGAACATGAGCCTCTGGGGAGAATTATGTATTTTAGTCCGGAAATGCTACTGTTGAAAGAGACGATGTGATACTCGATAAGAGTTTAAGGAATTTTTTTTTCATGCTAACATTGCGCCGCCGTAATGCTTATTTTGTGCGTTTGTATATATATATTTTTTGGCTTGCTCATTTATTTGTTTAGTGAAAGCTTTGTGTTGGATTATCAGGTTTTGTATAGTTACAGTTGAACTCGCTTTATACGATAACGTTTGATACGAAATCACAGTTAAAACGAACATTTTGTTCATTAAGTTTCGTTTGCTATCTAATTAAATTAAAAATCATGTATAAACGTGCATTGAATTGGAAGTCTCGGCTAAGACGAACAAATATTTCTGACTTCTTTTTTCTTAAATGTTCGCGATTAAATGCTGTAATTTTCTTTTAAAGAAATTATACATCATTTTCTTAGGTAGTAGTCCCGTTATATATCGATAAGAAAAAAATAAATATTTTGCATAGAATATGAAGCCCGTTCATTTGTTTACCTGTAAACATTTCAATTTACTCGGAGATAAGAATTCATCTTCATTGTGGATTACAATCAATTCAGCGATTGCCGATTATATCTTCCATTTTGAATATTTCCCAAAAAAAAATTCGTTTATAAGAAATAAGTGCTTTTTTTTCTGAATGTACGACAAGTTAGATTACAATGTGTGTATAAGTAGTGATATTTTTAAAAGCATTTTTTTCATTTTTTTTCACTCATTCAAAGTTGTTACGAATAACGGCTAATAAGAACATGTTCATACGTTTTTTCTATTTCGTTATAACCAAGTTCAATATTACTTAATTTTTTACCAGATTTGATACGATGTTTATACGCAGTTTGAGCTGTCTGAATAATGTTTAGTCCTTTGTTAAATCATTTTTCATTAAGTGCAACAGTTATTTTTTTAAAGGCAAACTAAAGATAACAAACTAATCAAATGAAAATGTGCTGTTTAGTGAAATTCTTAGCAAGTTGACATAATGCTTATTGAAAAAAAGATGGTCATGCACATGCTGTAAATGATTCACATGTAAAAATAATACATTTTGTCTGGAAACGCTAGAGGTAATAGAAAAAATGTGAAATTTGATAACAGTGTACGAAATTGTTTTTCAAATATGTCAGTGCATTCGGGTTTTGTCTAGTTTTTTATTTTTTACACGTGTGTAAGCCGTGTTTATATTGTATATTTTGAAATACTTAATCTTGTTCTAGATTGTTCTAGTCTTGTTCTTAATTCCTTAAGTATTCTCTATGCAATGCATGCATTATACGCGTTGCAGAAAAGTTAAAGATGACAAATCATTCTAATTAAAATGAGCTGTTGAGAAAACATTTTAGCAAGAATAATGCTTATTAAAAATATGTATTTAAGCATAACGCTACTGGTAGAAGATATTATGACACTAAATGAGACTATTCCACCAGGGACTCTACTTTACAACGATGAATAAGAGGCAGACACAAACCACAAGGTTACCTTGCATTTCGGGCGTTTATGATTATTAATATAAGGTTCATTTGTTTTTGTCTTATAAGTCTCCGATGCCCCAGAATGTGATGATGTTCAATTATTGTATATGATTTCATGATTCCTGTAATGCCTAAGCATTAGGAAACCTAATACAAGAGTAACACAGGACTGAGTCTAAATTAAAATTTGCCTTTGAAATTCGAAATATATTGGTAATAGCATAAAATTTGGGAGATAATCTTACCAAACCTATGTTTTGTCACCACTTTCAGATGGGTATGTGTGTCAAAATTTCGAAGAAAATAGACTATTTGACCAAACCATATCTCAATAAGCAGAAATTTGGCCTCTGGCAAAACGTTTTTGCAAAAACCCAAAACAGTTATTTTTCTAACATATTTTTTTTAACAGTCTTTCTTCTCATTTTTCTGAAACTGTTGTTACATTTGTAACATCGCCTAAACTTTTCACACAACGCTGTATCCTAAAAGTAGCGCTACTGAAATATACAGAAAGATTTTATGACTAAATGCTAAATGTCGTGAAAAAAGTTCGCAGTCTGAAAAACTAGATAAGAATGTGCAACGCAATACTTGAGAATATAATTTCACTTTTTAAAGTTCCCTGTCTTTCTTATTTACCAATGTCTTATGCATACATTAGTTCCCTAATATAAGCAGACAATGTACGCTTCTTATCATTGGAAAAAAGTTTACCTTCTTCTGCACTTTACTAACACTTTGTGATACTAAAGGTAAGAAAAACTTCAAAAGAAAAGGCTAAATAGTAGTTTTAGCTGTATTTGCTTCTCTTTGCAGAGAAAAAAAAATATTTTTCTTATTTTGCTTGGATCCCATCCAAAGGAACATCATGATAAACTTTATCAGTGTTGTGAATTGCAGGAATCTCTGGCCTCAAAGCCCATCCTTCTACAATTTCAAAATTTTTTCTTTGGAATTATTATCTTTTGTTTCCAAAAAAGATACTTTCACTTTCTTATTTCTCCAAACTATCTCAGTAAGATTCTAATCGCACACATGACTGATGCTTACTTTTAACTTGGAGAAAAAAATCAGTTTAAAAAAAGATCAGGAAGCACATAAAAAAAGCAATTTTTCTTTTCTTCTTAAAGTTTCCTCTCAAGCTTTTTGTTTCCGGTTTTTGAGCCATCATGTTTTGTTTTGCTTTTTTCATGCTCATAAGTTACGTCGCTTTCTTCTGATTCGTTGAAATTTGTAAATTTTTATTTTTAAAGCAATTTTTATTTCAATGACTCATGGACCTTTTCTTTCTTTTACTGAGGTTACTTTGGCCGGTGATGTTTTTTATTATTATTTGATAGTTCTTGAAAGTAAACGATTTTTTTTCTCATAATTTTTTTACATTACAATACAATGTATTTTATTTTGACTTCATACGAGTACATATTAATTTGATATTGTCTGCAATTTGCAACATTTGTGGACAATTTATGCTGAAAAATTACCTTTCATTGCGTTATTTTGAGTTAAAAATAGAACTTTTATGCACGCGTTGGTAAATTTGAATAGTGGGAAGAAAAGGTTTTTCTAAAAAACTAGTTTTGATACAAAAAAAATCTGAACAAACTTTAAATAATAGTGATAGCAATGCCTTTTGTTTATAACAACCTGTCTGTCTTCTTTAAGGATAAATGTATATTATACGGTGTATGTTTTGCAAGAAGTTTTCAAATATTTTTAAATATTGCATTTAATAAAAGAACTAAAGTCATACTTAATTCTGGAGCAGGGATGGCTCGGCTACAGATCTGGGACAAATCATTTAAAACTCTCTTCAAGGGCCCATCCAATCCGGTTGAACCACATGCAGTGGATGGTATGGGGGAGCAAGGAGTATCACATAGTGTAAACAATCATAATTTAAACGACACAAACTGAGGTTAAAGCGATAGGTGTGTGCTTTTGGGTAACACAAAATATTTATTTTTTAAATACAGATTAGAAACATGAAATTTATTTTAGTAGATGTAAAGCAGAAACTTAAAGAACAAATTAGTGAGAAACAGTTAATGTTCTAACGAACTACTAAAAATAAAAATTGCATACTTTATAATATTTTTGGTGGAAAAGATATCGTAAAAACTTGCGTAATAATCGTCGTTGGCTTTCCTTTCTAAATAGTCTTTCCAAGTATTTTTGTAAATTAAACACTGCATGTTTTGCCTCAGTATACTGTAGATTGTTTCAAAGTCCTCTAAAATTAATTTAAAAAAAAGGGATTTGGGGCCCCAATTTCGACCACTCTTACGTTTAAAAAAGGTTCCAATTGTCCCAAAAACTATAGTAGTTGGTTGGTTCTTTTAGGTTTAATGACGGAATAGCCCTTACAGGTTATACTGCGCAATAAGTATACTGGGCATTGTGAACCATAGTAGTGATTATTTTAAGTGGTAAAATATTTTGAAACATCAAGCTTTTTAACAAAATAAAACTTTAATTATACCTTTAAAAATAATGATTGGTTTTTAAAACGTTACTTCTGCTCCAACGAAAAAAATGATCACATCGTGCCAAACAAATGTATACAATCATTAATTATTTATTTATCGATCTTACTTTAAGGCAAAATATTACTTTAAGGCTCATCAAAGTTAAAGAAAATACATTACAAACTTGGAATGCCAACGATATACCAAATTTATTTAGTTTATTTCAACTGCGCTATGTGATACTAGGGTTTCCATTAAGTTGTATTTTTTCTGGGTAACATAATTTAGCGTCCTGATTTAGAAATGACACTGCCTAAGCTCATCTCCTGAATTCGAATTTATTTCTATACCATCTGGGTTGATGTGGTATAGAAAAGGTTGATGTTGTGCAGAAATATTTTCTATACCACATTAATTTCTATTCCAACTTTTTTCCATTTTTATGTCCTGATATGTGTTGATCATAAGGTTAAAATTATAATTTTTGATTAATTTGGTTAATTTTGGTCAATAATTTAAGGGCTTTTATTTTTTTTAATTGGTCCTGCGTAGTAAAAAAAACACTTTAAATTAATTGTCTACATAATTATTTTAGTTAATACGCCATCCCTTTGTACACATTCAACAGTGTTAAATTTAACAAATTATGGGATGACATATGTGAAAATTTACAAACAACCCACTTGGTTAACATTCAACTTTGATAATGTATGTAACTGCAGATGGGGTAAATAAACTGTTAAGAAGATTCATATGCGTTGCGTTTAGGAAAAATTTGAAAAATATGTACTTATATGTAGTAGCTTCATGACACACAGTCCACTTAATTTGTTCAATAATACACCTATACTGCATAAAATCAGTGAAAACTTAAAAGGTGTAAATTAATGTCATCACAAAATTTAAATTTCCCTGTGATTTATAAGCTTTAAATTAGAACCATTTCATCAACACGGTAAACAAAGAAATAACAATGTGGATGCAAAATTTACGAGCTTATGATTTTCAAATTTCACTGACGCATTAGTTTTGTAGCAAAAGCGCCTTTTATACCAAGCGGAAAAATAAAAGAAAAAAGCAAAACTTACCAAGGTACGAAATTGGATGAAGGTATAAATGTCGTCAGCAAGTTTCACTTTTAAGCATCCCTTGGGTAATGTTCTGAGAAAAACTTAAAATTCGTGAAGTGCACGTGAATTGAACAAAAATAATGCCTTTGGGCGAATATTCCGTTGCATCTACATCAGATTATTAAAATATTTGAAAAGATCCCTCGCTTGCACGATTCTTATACAAAAATGCTTTCAGGGACTCCGAACTAAAAGTAAAACGTTTTGTATCATTTTTCGTTTTGATTGCGATATCTTGCCTATTTCAGAAGAAATGTGCGGTTTTAGTTCCGTGCTGATTTTAACTTTCTAGTTTCCGAAAAATGCTTCGACATAATAACTTGTATCCTGTATTTTAAATTTTATTTTTTTGCTATTTGTTTATAAATGGTTTAGATCATTATTTGGTAGATACTTAAAAAGACGTATAATTATTTCAATTGTTTAATTAGTTGACAAATTTTCCTATTTTTAGCATTCAAGCCAAAAGTATTGTAATGGATTCGGTGCGACTTCCACTTTCTTGAAATGAAAACACAGTTCTTGATAAAAACACAGGAAATTTATTTACACTATGTACAGGAAAGATCTTCAACAACTGCTAAATTATTCATCAGCAATTAAGCAATTATCACACAACACCGTAAACTCAACGTTTACACACGTATTTACTTCCAAATACGAAAACAACACAGCGAAATGCCTCGCTATAAACAGAGCAAAATGCTCTCCGTTCGAAATCTCAAACGAAACTAACTGTTTATCCATCGCTAACGGCTTAAATACACCGAAAAGAAATTTCTCCAATATTCCACACGCTTCTGTAAAGTAGTAGACCGTTATCAATGAAAAGAAAGAAAATAGGGGTCGTATAATTTAGCCGAATGAAAAAGGGGTTGTATATTCATTACGGGAAACTATTTACAGGTTACGTTCCTACAATAATTACTATTTACAGGATTTGTAACATTGCCCCCTTCCTAAGGACTGCACGTCCCGGGCAGTACAATCCCCAGAAAGGGTGCCAAACTTCTATCACAAGTTTACAAATATACACATTAATTAATAACTAACAGATACAGAAAACACAGTAATAACAAGAAATATTACTAAACATTAAAAGCAAAAAAATTATCTACAACTTTTATGTTATCAACCATGGTTGTTTACGTAATACTCATGAACTATGGCCATAGTATGGGGCTAACCGATCATAATGTACAACCCTAGGTTTTGCATTAGGTGATTTTTGGATCCTCACTACGACGTCATTTAGTCGGTTAAGGACTTTGTAGGGTCCATCCCAATGCGACTGCAATTTGGGTGACAGACCTTTCCGTCGGATGGGATTCCATAACCAAACCTTGTCGCCTTCGTTGAATTCATGTCCAGTAGACCTTGTGTCGTATCGGGTCTTCATCTTCTCCGCCGCGATGTTGATTCGCTCTCGTGCGAAGTTATGAACGTCTTCCAACCGGGCCTGGAGATCCTGGATGGCGATGAAGGCGCATCCGGAGGACGACCGAAGACGAGATCACAAGGTAGCCGAAGCTCTCGTCCGAAGAGCATCTGAGATGGGGCATATCCGGTAGTCTCGTGGACAGCACTGCGGTAGGCCAGCAGGAACAAAGGTAGCTTCTTGTCCCAATCCTGTTGATTTCTGGATACCATAAGTGAGAGATGATTCAGGATTGTGCGGTTAAATCTCTCCACCATGCCGTCCGATTGTGGGTGTAGTGGTGTTGCCCTAGTTTTCTCAATTCCGAAAATTTGACATAGGCCCTTAAACGCAGCAGAGATGAAATTCCTCCCTTGATCGGAATGAATCTGCAAAGGTGTTCCGTATCTCGAGATCCAATGTTGGACTAGAGTCTCTGCTACGGTAGTAGCCTCTTGATCTGGAATGGGATATGCTTCCGGCCATTTGGTGAAGTAGTCGATGGAAACAAGAATGTATTTGTTCCCATCAGCAGTTCTTGGTAGAGGACCCAGGATGTCGATCCCAATTCGTTCGAAAGGAGCTCCAACGTTGTACAGATGTAGCTTCCCTCTGCTTCTCTTCTTCGGTCCTTTACGAGCCGCACAGGCGTCACAAGAATGGCACCACTTCTCCACGTCATCCTTCGCCTTGCTCCAGAAGAAGCGCTCCTGAACTTTATTGAGAGTTTTCAAGACACCAAAATGTCCTCCAGTCGCACTACTATGTATTTCTTTCAGAACATCTGAAATCCTTGATCGGGGAAGTAGTAACTGCCACCTAGATGTTTTGCCGTCATCAGATTCCCATTTTCGGTACAGTACTCCGTTCCGTAAATGGAGTGAGTTCCATAAAGCCCAGTATCTTTTAGTTGCAGGAGTGAAGATGGAAACGTCCTGCCAGCTAGGGCGTCGACTGTCACTTTCCATGAACTCCAAGATTGGTTTTATGTCGGGGTCTTCAAGTTGATCTTTTCGAACTTGGTCATCACTCCATGGATCAGGTTCTGATGAAGTTGGAGTCACTGTCACCTGATAGGCAGTAGGGCTAGTCGTTCCATACTGTTTCTCGATTCGGGAACAATAATTGCAGTTCTCAGGACAGGGTCTCCTTGATAAAGCGTCTGCATTGCCGTGAGACAACCCTTTTCGGTGCTTGATCTCCATGTCATATTCCTGGAGCCGCTGTATCCACCTGGCTATCTGGCCTTCCGGATTTTTGAAGTTCAAAAGCCAAGTTAACGAGGCATGATCTGTCCGAAGCAGAAACTTTCGGCCGTAGAGGTAATGATGGAAGTGTTCTACAGCTTTCACTATGGCCAGTAACTCCTTTCTGGTGACGCAGTAATTTAGCTCCGATTTTGATAAGCATTTTCTCCAGTAAGCGATGACATGTTCATTTCCGTCAATTTCTTGGGATAAAACAGCTCCGATGCCCTCGTTGCTCGCATCAGTGTCCAGGATGAAGGATTTTCAGGCTGAGGATAGGCGAGGATAGGCGTTGATGTTAAAGCCTCCTTCAGTCGTAGAAATGCATCTTCGCATTCTTTGGACCATTCAAACTTTTGCTTGCTCTCCGTCAGCTTATGCAAAGGTCGTGCAATGTTGGAAAAACCCTTTACAAACTTCCTGTAGTACGTGCAGAGCCCCAGGAAACTTCGCAGCTGATGGATGTCTTCGGGACGACTCCAACTCTTGACAGCAGATACCTTCTCTGGATCGGTTTGTACACCCTCAGAAGAGATGATGTGACCAAGGTAGTTCACTTCCCGGCGGGACAAATTACATTTAGACGGGCTTAACTTCAGATTGGCTTCCTTAAGCTTTTGCAGCACCTTCCTAAGATTTGCCAGATGTTCTTCGAAGCTGCGTCCCACGATGATGATATCGTCTAAGTAGACCAGACAGGATTCGTAAGAAAGTCCTCTTAACACTGTCCCCATAAGACGCTCGAACGTAGCTGGTGCATTGCAGAGGCCGAAGGGCATCACTTTAAACTGCCATAAGCCTTGTCCAGTTGTAAATGCTGTCTTTTCGCGGTCATCAGGGTGTATCTCAACCTGCCAGTAGCCGCTCTTCAAGTCCAGGGTCGAAAACCACTTGTGTCCGGAAAGAGTGTCCAAGGTGTCGTCTATCCGTGGAAGAGGGTAACTGTCTTTCTTGGTGATTTCATTCAGCCGTCGGTAATCGACACAAAATCTGGTGGAGCCATCTTTCTTTCGGACTAAGACGATGGGAGAAGCCCAGGGACTGGATGAAGGTTCGATTACATCATTCTCCTTCATCTCTTTCAGGAGGGTCTCAACCTCTTCCTTCCTGGCGAACGGTAGTCGTCTTGGATGCTGTTTAATAGGGAGGTGTTCTCCAGTGTAAATCCTATGCTGCGTTAAATTCGTACGGCCAACATCCTCCGATGTAGATGAAAACAGATGCTTGAAGTCGTCCACCAATTGTTCCGCAGCAGTTCTTTGATCTTTCGATAATGGCGCACTCCCAATTAACTTCGACGTCAAGGACTCAGAAGACACAGTCTCAGGGGAATTGATTCTTCTAATGATGCAGTTTACTGGAGTACAAGTTGCCAACACTTCACCTTTTCGGATATTCCTTGGCCTTTCACTCACGTTGGCGACTCTCACAGGAATTACATCCTTAGAAAGGTCCACAAGCGTAGATGCTACCAGTACTCCTTTTAGGCTATTGCTTAGGTTAGGGTATTCAATGAGTCCAAATCGAAAACTATTGCTTTCTTCAAGGGAGCCAGGTATTAATGATTCTGACCTTGAGGGAATCGATAAATCTGTTTGAGCTATTATTTGATGAGCGGATTTTACATCACTCTCTGCAGGGAAAACGGCTATGTCTTCTCTCATCGAGTGCAGCTCATTAGTCTTGAAGTCGAGAGTGAAGTCATATTTCTTCAAAAAGTCCAATCCGAGAATGAAGGGGTCCGTGATATTAGCGACGAATGCCGTATGATGGTAGGTGGCATTCCCAAACACTATTTCCAAGTCCACTTTACCGTCAATCTCAATTTTGTCACCTGTCACAGTCTGGAGACTTACGCGTGGCGATGTCCACAGCAGTTTCAATCCAAATTCACGAGCCACATCTGTCCTAATGATTGTCACATTGGCTCCAGTGTCAACAATCAGTCTGCAGGGGTTCCCATTTACATGTGCGTAAATGAAAAGTCCATCACTGCCACTACTAGAAGAGGAAATCTGCAGAGCTCTGGTGGTGGTGATTTCCTTCCCTCGTGTAGCTTGGCGAGCCGGACAACTCCTTCGCAAGTGTCCTTCACTACCGCATTTCCAGCACTTCTGCTCTTGTTTCTTTTCGGCTGTTATGCTGCTCAGATGTCTTGCCAAGTCACCGAGTTGTCTCTCGAGTTCAGCGAGGTGGGACGACCTGGAATCAGACTCATCAGCTTCCAGAGTTCGGATGGGATGGCGATCCACACGGGTTGCTTGCTGGGCGGCCTCCCACTTCATCGCATACACAACAGCAGAACTCAGGTCTTTGACATCCGCCATCCGTAGAGCTTTCTGGATTTCCGGATCTCGAACCCCGTCGATGTAGTAGTTGAGTGCCAGATGGTCTCGAACATCCGCAGGACAGTCACAAAAAGCAAGATGAGACAATCTCTCGACGTCCGCCGCTAGCTCTTACAGGGTTTCCCCGGTTTTCTGGAAACGGGATTTCAACTGGAGTCGGCTGAAATCTTTCTGGCACTTCTCACCGAAGCGAAGCTCCAACGCAGATGTGAGGGTGGCGAAATCCAGGCGCTGGCTGTCCGGAAGGGTCTGGAGAATGTCCGCTGCGTCACCTCTCAGGGATGCTGCAAGATGACAGGCCTTGGTAGCAGAGTCCCATCCGTTCGCTTCCGCCACTATCATGAATTGAGTTTTTTAAACCTGCCACGAAGTTTTCCCATCAAATGTGGCAAGTTTAATGGACGGTCGAGCAACCGATGTGGGAGCGCCAAACTGTACAGAGCTGCTTTCCGCGGTCGCCAATCTCCTTTCCATGTCTTTAATTATTTCTTCCTTAAATGAGGTAAATTTCTTGTCTTCTTCTTCTAACTTATTTTCCACATTGGCGATACGCTCTTCCACAGTATCCAATTTTTCTTCCAGAGCATCAACTTTATCTCCCATGGCGGTTAGTTGATTCTCCATCATGGTTTTCATCGACGTTAGGTCACTTTTTATTTCATTTTGACTTGTAGTAATTTTAGCAGTTAAATCACTATTTAACTGTTCTTGGTTAGTCGTCAATTCATTTTTTAATTGTTCTTGGTTAGTCGCCATGTCATTTTTTAATTGTTCTTGATTTGCAGTAAAACTTGCAGTCAAATCACTTTTTAATTGTTCTTGATTAGCCGCCATATTTTCAGTCAGGTCGCTTTTCACAGCATTAATTGCTTCCAGAAGTTGTTTTAATTGGTCATCCATTGCGCGAGTAATCACCATAAAAACAAAGTCTATAAATTCAAACAGTCTTTATGAAAAAAAATGTCCAAAGTCACACTTACTCCAAGAAAGTCCAGAAGTAGCCCCACGTTGGGCGCCAAATTGTAACGGATTCGGTGCGACTTCCACTTTCTTGAAATGAAAACACAGTTCTTGATAAAAACACAGGAAATTTATTTATACTATGTACAGGAAAGATCTTCAACAACTGCTAAATTATTCATCAGCAATTAAGCAATTATCACACAACACCGTAAACTCAACGTTTACACACGTATTTACTTCCAAATACGAAAACAACACAGCGAAATGCCTCGCTATAAACAGAGCAAAATGCTCTCCGTTCGAAATCTCAAACGAAACTAACTGTTTATCCATCGCTAACGGCTTAAATACACCGAAAAGAAATTTCTCCAATATTCCACACGCTTCTGTAAAGTAGTAGACCGTTATCAATGAAAAGAAAGAAAATAGGGGTCGTATAATTTAGCCGAATGAAAAAGGGGTTGTATATTCATTACGGGAAACTATTTACAGGTTACGTTCCTACAATAATTACTATTTACAGGATTTGTAACAGTATAATTTTGATGAAAATAGCAGAAATGTTACAGAAACGTGTAGGAAATTATCATCCATGACTCTTAGAATTACTCGCAGAGAAAAGCATATTGATTCCACCATGGGTTGTGTAGTTCGTAGTGCTAGAGCTGTTGTTCCCTGCCTTTTTTTAACTCGTCAACTCCTCTAAAGGCTGATTTGCACTTATCGACCCCCTCCCCCGATTCTTCTTCGAAAAACTAAATGTGGCGCTAGTGGACATTGATATGAATAAAAATATAAATGTATAATCTTAAATTTAAACAAAATATATTCAGTACAGCAATTTTATCCAACTGTTCGAAAAGAAAAAATAAAAATACAATAGTATTCTTTTTACGTATCTTACTCTCTTTCTTTTGCAAACAAACTAATGGATATTTGAAGGGAAATACTTAACTAAGATTGTTGACGTATTTTTCGAAATCAGATGAACATTTTTATGAATTATTATCATTATTTTAAATTGGAATTTGGGAAATAAAAAACAGACTCTTACAATTTAAAAGAAAAGTATTAAAATTTGAGAAATTAAAAACTTGGTGATGAATGTTAAAAACGTTAAATATTGATATATAATATTAATATGGGCAAGTAATTTTCATCCCCATATTCGGGAATTTATATGAAAAAAAGGGCCTAAATTGGAATTGAAAAAACTATTTAACGAATTTTTTTTTTCGAAAGGGGTTGCAAACCTTTCAGGTGCTAAATGAAAGATACTCTGAAATTTTCAGTGAAATCAACCGGGCAGTTGTCGAGTTTTGTGCGTTCACACAAACAAACGCTTTTTGGTGACTTTATTTTGTACTGTGTATTTTTTGTACAAAAATATACATTAATATTATAATTTATTATAATTTTTGAAAAACCGAAAAAATATTTTAAATTCTAAAAAAATGTAAAAATATCTTCAAAGTTTTGGAGTCGTATTTTAACAGTTTCATCCCTGAATGTGTTCTGAGAATATATATTTTTTAAACATATTTAGAACGAACTAAAAAAAAAAAAACTTTTTTGTGAAAACCTATTTTCTTCACTAGAGATTATAAAAGGTGTGAAACAGTTTTCCCTTTTCCGTGTTTCTGCTTGTCTGATTTTCTTCCCAGGTTTTCAGTTTCCCACTGAATTTATTCTTAGTCTTTTATGCTCACACAAACTGCGATATACGGTAAATATAAGGTTCTATAAGGATAAGAGAAAGATTTATTTGCTCCCTAGCTTAACGAAAACATCAAGTATAGAAATGTTGTGTGTACTGACATTATTACTAGAATGATTAAATTATGTGTGGAATAAAAAAAATTTAATCCCAGTGTAGGGTATGTATGTTTACTTAAATTAAAAGATCTATTGCATGGCTCATGTTTGAATTTTTCACGTGGTGGTTTTTAGCTAGCTCTAAAAAATTCAATAACAGCTCTAAAAGATATTTGTAATAATGCGTATCTGATTGAATGGTGAAAGAAACCATACTAAGAAATTTATTGTGACACGATGATCGACGGCAGCGAGATAAAACATGGGGGAATGTGGAGGGGGATCTGCTCTTTGATTGCACCTGGTCGTGCGTTTTCTCTGAGCAGTGTCTGTGAGCCGAAATACATGGCTCTGTGAGAAAGTGGCTTTCCACTTACGTAACGTGGCGGGCGATGGAGCGTTCGCTTAAGCATTGGTTTCCTAGAAGCGAACACGCTTAGCGTCGGCGTCGTTCCTCGCCGAAGCGAAAACTTGATTCTTCTGCTCATGCGCTCCCGAGCCAATTCGGCGTTCTGAGTGGTCACGTCGGAATCCACTTGAAGCATTGGTTTCCTAGAAGCGAACACGCTTAGCGTCGGCGTCGTTCCTCGCCGAGGCGAAAACTTGATTCTTCTGCTCATGCGCGCCCGAGCCAATTCGGCGTTCTGAGTGGTCACGTCGGAATCCACTTGACTTTGATTTCAGCGTTACGTCGATGA
This sequence comes from Uloborus diversus, assembly GCF_026930045.1. Taxonomy (NCBI): domain Eukaryota; kingdom Metazoa; phylum Arthropoda; class Arachnida; order Araneae; family Uloboridae; genus Uloborus; species Uloborus diversus. The sequence goes on along the minus strand of NC_072731.1, from coordinate 91,591,859 downwards.
GCGACGTCGAAGATCGGCGATTCGCTTCTAGGAAACCAAGGCTTTAAGCAACGATACGCAAAAAGTTCGGCATGAAGCTAAGATAGAAAGCAGGCGAAACATTCCATATGCTTCAAGATGTCATCAAGGACGATTGCATTTCAAGGTCACAGTTCGGGAGGTGGCATAAGTTGTTCAAGGAGAGCCGGGAGGAAGTCAACGACGAACCTCACTCTGGATGCCCAACAACGGCTGAAACAGACGTGAACGTGGATCGTTTGCACGATGTATTGCGTTGTTGTTGTTTTTGTCTTGTGCCAGATAGACTGGCAATTAAGGGTGCGCTGCTTCACTTTTCTAACTGTACCATAATTTGGTAAGAAGTCCGACTTCCACATTACACAGATGCCGTAAGGACCCTTTTATAGGGTAGGTAACCATTCACAACACAGCAACACATTCACACAAAGGATGGAGAAGAATGGGAGAGAGAAAGTACATTCCTGCTCAAGATAGTACTGAAAAAAAAATTTTAAAAAAGGAACCACATCGCCAAGGGAGGTCAAGTGAGAACAATAAGCAATCTTGATTGCTCAAAAATATATTATTTTGAATTTTTGGCATCTTGAATTCAAATTATGTTTTCACAATCACGAGCGTGGGTGTGTATGAATGCGCGCGTGTGTGTGTATGTATGCATACATGTGTGTGCGTGTTGTGTATGCAGTACTGTGTGTGTACGTGTGCGTATAGGCATATATGTTTGTGTCTGTGTGCAGGCATGAGTATGTGTGTGTGTGTAGGATTGTGTGTTTTTGTCTGTGCGCAGGCATGATTGTGTGTGTATGCATGTGTGTAGGATATGGACGCAACCTGAAGACGGTTTTTGCAAGAGGAGCAGCATCGTGAGGCCGGTCGACGCGACGGTGGTGCTGGCAGAGGGTGCTGGTGAGAAAATAAAATGATAGCACGCCAAAACAGTCAAATAAGAACAATAAGCAATCATGATTGCTCAAAAACTTTGTGATAACTTGGAAAACCTTCAAAACCATGTTGCAACTATCCAGACAGACATTCCCGTCGATGATGATCGTGGTATCTTTGAGGCGTGGCAAACACGTCTCCGCAAGTGTATTGATGCTGTTTGTACAAGTACCATCAATAAATCTTATTTCTCGGAAAATGCACATTACTTTCATAATGAACCCAATATATATATATATATATATATATATATATAAAGTCCTGTGTTAATTATTTTATTTTCAATTAAAAAGGTTCAAACCAAAATATAACATACTACTGTAAAATAACCTTTAGAGGAGTTAAATACAGCATTTTTTTTTCTTAAGAACTTAATGCAAGCCGAAGAACAAGGGATTATTCTCATTACGAAAAATTATTAAGGCTTTTTTTCTTACGTCCTAATGATTTTTCCTCACCCGTCATTGAACCGAAAAACAATAATTCCTAATTGCTGGTAACAAAACATCGTTAATTACCACCTCATTAAAAACTCTTTCATTGTTACCCCAACGCAAAGTCATTTAAAATCTATGTACTGTAAGATTGTATCGTTCCGTTAAAGTATTTTAATGGTGAAAGGTCTAGAAAGTAGCGGTCTCATTTGTCAAGGATTGTATCCCTTGATGTATTTTCAAAGGATTTTCATCCGCTTCAAGAAATCTGTCCGACGTCCATTTTTAGTTCTTCCTTTTTTTTATCTTCTTATGGGCTTTTAGACTCTCGTTCTTGAAAAGAAATGTCATATGGTATTTCAAATGCTATTTTTGGAACCGTAAGAAACGACGATGGAAATATTTCAAACATGTCTAATAAGATTAAAATGTTAAAATTTGCGTACCGATTTTCTTTGCGTATGTATTTGAGTAATAAATAAAAGTCCAGCTTTCTTTTTTTTTCACTGCGGGGAATGTGGTGGTATCTATGTGTGTGTGTGTGTGTTTGTATATTATATGCTTGCTATGCTGTTTGCTTTTTTTGTTTTCTGATTGGTTTTGCGAAACATCTCGCATATTTCAATTTAATTATGTGGTAACAACTTGTAAATGCAAAGCAAAGTTTTGGTATTAATCTGTAGTCAATATTATGGTACCCGAATAGTTTCGGAGTAGTTTTTGTTTTTTTTTTTAAATAATATTTTTCTTTTTTAACAGACGGATCGTAAAAGAAACATTTTGCCAATAACGCTTCACAGATGAAATAAAGGGTAGTTTAAATTATAAATTGGTGTCACGAAATGTGAGCACCTTTGTTTTAGTTTTCCTACATGAGTTAATGAAGTTTTAGCTTCCTGCAGGAAAATAATTACATAGGAAAGTCATATAAAAAGTATGTATCCTTTTTATGAATGTTGATAAGCTCTATATACCCAATCTTTCCATTTATAACACTGAATGTACCTCTTTTTGTCTTTGTTCAAAGAACAGACGACACCATTTTGGATACCAATCGTTGGCTGCCTTCTACTGAGCTGCTAGTGGCACATTTTTATTAAAAATGGTACCTTTATTTGCAAAACTTCGATAATGCATTGTGAAATAAATCTAAACTTAGCTCAAATTTAGAAGATTTAATGTTTTACTTTCCAAATTAGTTTATTTTTATGTTACTTGATAGGGGCATAAAGAGAGAAAAGGGAAAATTGGACAACACATTTTCAAAAGTTTGAAATTTTCTTACAGAGAAAATAACCGCCAATAACGTCAACAGCTCTATTCATTTTAGTGTACAGACATTCAGTAACGATAACAATTGTTATAAAATTAACAGTGTTAACACTAATCAATGAGAAAACTGGTATATCCATTTGAGCATGACGTCCCTGTTTAAAAGAGATTTCACTTTCAGATTTAGTTATTGAAAACCAACAGTGAACAGTTCTTAGTTTAGCATGATAAGTTACACAAGGAATTTAAAGGGAAAAAAACACCGTTTGTTGGATAAACTAAGGAAACAAAATTATGTTAAAGGACAAAATCTTGTAAGAAGAGGGAACTATATAAGGTGACATAATTAGTTCGAACAGTTTTATTCCAGTAAGCACAAATATAGCAAGAAATAAATGAAGAAATGTACGAAAAAAGTTCCGGAGATATTTTAGAAGACGTAACAAACAGAGTGGCATTGATAAAATATAAATAAATAAAAACTATTATCCGGGAACCCCTTCAATTATTTCAAAGACGTTTAACGAATGCGTCGTCAATGTAAACAGATCAATAATTTATCTTCTTAAAGAACTATGAGTTGCTTAATAAGGCTCGAATTAGATGAAAGGGAAAAAATAGATCACTTAAAATGCTTTAAATTACCACTGTTCAAAAGGAGGATAAGTCGGTTTTATTTTATTGTGAATGTTTTACTGTTAACATCATTTTACGAACTTTCAAATTAAGTTATTTAAAAAAGAGATTATTATTGTTATCTATATTTGAATTAAATTTGAATTCAATGTACAAACTCCAGTAAAGACAATTTTATTTTTATATATTTACGTCTGCATGACTTATGCATCTCTTTAGCCGATGTAAAAGTAAGCAACAACTGTGATTTTACTTTCAGTACTATTTTGATGTAGCTAAGAAATGCTTTAGTTGATTTTCCTCCTTTAACTTTGCAGTCCATTTGTGTAGTTTTCATTTCTGACCTTGTGTGCTGAAATACAAGAACAAAAAAGTTCTCAACGTCATACGTTCCTGATGAAGAAATATTAATAATTGGGTTTTCCGGAAACAAAAATAGTTAGATATTGCTTTTCTACTAAATTATACCTGCATGAGAACTAAAGATACTTTTTGCGATGTATGCACATTAAGGATTAATAAAGTTAAAAAATATTAGTGATATATTTGTATTCTAAAAACTCTTTGATTTCTTTAAAAGATTGTATGAAATAGTAATTTGCACTCTAAGACCATTAAGAGAGAAACAACGGATATTAGAAATTCGATGTTGCTATACAGAAAAGCAGCCATGTTCTGTTCCTGTTTTAATTTGAAAGCGTTATCCATAACTCTTATTGTGACAGGTCGAAGTTTAACTAGGCTTTTGATCAAATTCTGAATAATATTTTATTTATTTTGTCATTTTGGTGCATTCATTTCTCCCTCTTTAAGGTCTTAAGAATCCGTTCCAAAGTTGCCCATTAGTTGAGCAAGGAAAAATAGCTAATATGTACAACTCATTTGTTATTTTTATGACTTAGAATTGCATACCTATTATATTTTTAAACAAAAAAAGATATAACTCAAAAATATTTTTCGCATTAAAGAAACAGCTGCTTCAAAATCAGTTTTTGCTTTTAACTATACTTTATTTACAATTTCCATTCATATTTTAACTGACAGTTTAACATTTAAAAAATGCTATAATTCTTAAAACTGGTAAATGTTAATGAAATTTTCAAAAATAAAAAGAGAAAAGAAAAAGAAACGATTTATCGACGCATTTTCATTTCTTAAGTTCATACATTGAAATAATTCAGATTCCGTTTCAGTAAGGTATCTTAAACATGTCTTCCATTATGTCCACGTAATTAAACTTGGATCATCGTTCCCGATTACACGATTGGCTGAACTCGGCTCTTGCAATTTTAACGTAATATGAACTATGGTTCGTTAATTCTCTTTCGAAAGCACGTGATGAAGCATATCATAGCCACTACGTGATAGATTTGCTTCACTCTTTATCATGATCATATATTTTTGATTTGATTTTAGGAATTCATCGGTTTTTACACATATAAACTAATGCTATTAGTTAACTATTTTTTTAAACAATATTTGTTTTCTATTTTTTATTAAAAAGCGAGAGAGGAAATCTCGCCTAGGCCGCGTTATCACTGCGAATGCAATAAAGGACATCCGTTTTTGAAAAACTGTTTTAACGAAATTTAATTGGTATTTGGATAAGTAATATTTAAATTCCCAAATGGTAGGATGGTGAAATTAATAAGAATATAATTTTGTAGTTTTATATAGCCGTTTGTATTGTTAGTGTTGTCGGAACATGTGCCAGAACGACAAAAAAAAGCGTCAGTCATTGAAGCGTTCTTAGTGAAAAGTAGAGTCAATCACCGCTGACTGACGAGGAAACTTAAACATAAATTCGACACATTTTAAGGTAAAAAATGAGTAAGTACAATTTAGTTAAAGATTTTACATCCACATCATAACATATGAAAATAAAAAGATTAACCGCACGTATATATATATATATATATATATATATATATATATATATATATATATATATATATATATATATATATATATATATATATATATATATATATATATACACACACAACGATACACACGTAATTTTAAAAAATAAAATTTAGCAGAAGAGACGTTGTTAAATTTCGTAACACCAAATTACTGTCTACTTTCTAATAGAATTTAAAAAATTGTAAACATTTGTAAAATGACATGTCAGCTTGGAAAAGAGAAAAAATGTCTAGAAGTAAACCAATAATTAATTAAAATCATGTGGCAGTTACAGAAATTTATTCAGATTTAAAACTCCAACGTTATATATTATTGAAGTGTTTAATGACATAAAAACAAAGTTTGTAGTTTTTATTGACGGATATCTTTGAAAAAAAAAACACTGAACCTCTAATTTGTTAAATTTCATGTACTATAGTCCACAATGCTAATGTTTTCGTAACACAGCTTATTAAAACAAAAAGATAAAATTTTTGCCTCGCATTTTTTAACCATACAAAATACCAGATGTGAAAATATTTCTTCTAGGTCATTTTTGAAAAAGTAAGTTATCTTAATTATTGCACTTTGCCCCAAATTCATCTACTTATTGCATATCATAGCGGAAAAAAATCGGAGCTATGCGTATGTAAATAAATTATTTTTTTAAAGCCATGGTCAGATGACTCTCATCTGCCTCCTCCTAAACGACAAGCTTGGAAACAAGTACTCTTAACACGCACTGTATTTCTAATTACAGTCAAAGTTTCCCTTGTTAATGTCACAAAGAACACGCCATGTAAGTAATAATGGAGTATCCTGGCAGCGGAATGCTGAATAAAGGATGAGAGTGGATAGTGAAAAAGGAAATGATCTTGGAATTCCAATTCATCTTCTCATTCTAATTTGAACAATAAATCTCTAATTTGTCTTTAATTGCATTCGCTTTAAACAGAAAAAAAAAACAATTACACGATTCTTTATCAGAAAGATGTAATAAAAGACAATGCCTGTGCACGGTGGAAGAACAAATGCACTTACTGGAATTAATAAATACTAATACCATGGGAACAGGTATGTTTTATTGAAAATGCCTCCTAATTTCGAGAAAAAAAAAGACAAAATTTCAAAGACGAACATTTTGAAACATGTAATTTTCAATATTAATATTTTAAATTGGAAATATTTTGAAGTATACTTCATATACATATTGTACGTACTTTTAAATAAAAGAATACTTTCGTATTCCCAAGCAGTCTCAAACCTATTACATTTTCTTTAACATCATTATATTACGTAACAATTAAATAAATATTTCGTAATATAAGAAGCATAATTGAGTTTTTAGATCCTTTTGACCTGATTGGAAGTTTGTTTTTAAAATTACACTATATTAGAAAAAAGCTATTTTACAATAAAAACAGTGGAACATTACTTTTGGTTTTTAGCATAAAACTTTTACTTTTAAAAAATGGAAAACTTTCACTTAAAAATTCATGGGGAAAAATGAAAAAATAAAATATTTTTCAATGAAATATTTCCTATTTGATTATTACAAATTTGTTTAATCAAAACAATGATTAAAAAAAGAATGATTAAATAAATGCATAGAAAATGAAACAATAAAGCAATAAATACTTAATTGATTTTTATATGATCGTTAACTAATTAGTGAATACACTAATGTATGAATGAATAAGGAAATTATTAAAGAATGAAAGTAACTGAATTTATTTGTAAGTGAGAGATATAATAAAAAATCGAATATGTAAACGAAATTGCTTGTATTATTATATCCTTTTGTTTTCAGAGAAACCTTTTAATGACTGGAATTTACAACATGTGTTACTTCATGGTTAAAGCGCTCCACACTCCATTACATATACTATTATACAAAATTTTGTAAAAACATGAAATAACGAGTGAATCTATTTGTTTTTCTCAAAGTAACAATGCTTTTAAACATCCCCAGAAAGATATATGTGAAGCTTAAATACGTGGCTTAGTTTAATAACTAAGGAACAAAGGTCATATCAGTATTCAAAGGTTTAAAAAAAGATTTTATAATCATGTTACAAAGTATAAACAAAACAAAGTCAAATTGTTAGTCTGATGCACTCGATATTTGTGATGGATTTTGGGCACGTAAAATACTATATAATACTATTTTCTGAGCAATAATTTTATTCGTAGTGAATTTATTACATATTCAATAATTATGTGTCGTTGCATCTTTGATTCTCAATTAAGAAACAATCCTTTATTTCTGGCAGTTTTGAATTTACTATTTACATTCAGAACTGTTATCATAATAAAAATCAACATTTAAATATCATTAGACCGAAACAGTCTGTGAATATCTTCATCATCGTTGCATCATTACTTCCGGTTACTATGGCGAACGAGCGCAACGTAAGTGTTAAATAAGTACACGAACAGAATTCGAAGATTGTACGTTGATGAGCGCATCGCAGCATACATGTTATGGCAATCACGTTCTAGACTCAGTTTATGCATTTACCTATATTATATTCGAGAGTTCCCGTTTAGTTAACTCCTACGTGACTAGTAATTTAAAGTGATGTTTGATTAAAGATCCTTTCTTTCGTCAATTTGATTTATTAAACGTTATTGATATGCGACTACTATATGCTTCTTCCATAAATCACTTCAAAATTCAAGCTAAATTAAGTGTTCGCAAAATAAATAATTTTGACTTTTTGATTGGAAATTTACTATCAAATTAGATGCATAAACTTCGTTGCAGCTTTCCTCGTATTTTGTAAGCATAACAGTTTTCAAAGTTAACATTATATATATATATATATATATATATATATATATATATATATATATATATATATATATATATATATATATATATATTCAAGAAAAACTACTAAACTTGGAGTCGTGCAGACGACAACACTTATTCAGCACAATATACTGAAATAAAAAGCTGAATCCTTCAAAAACAGTGGTTCAGGACCCTGTCAATGTTCAATCAATGTCGTTAAAAATGACTGACTGATCCAAATGCATGCAATACACGTTAATCACTTGTTTTTCCTTTTTACGCAGACACGTAGGTTTTGCGTTTATTTATTTATTTATTTTGACACTATTTTGTATTTTAAAATTATGTTTAAAATCCCATGCTTCATTAAGTATAATGCTTTAAAATATTTCTTTTTACCCATTGTTGTTAACAAATCCTGTTTACATTTTGTTACCCTTTTGTGTCAACAAATTAAAATAAATGTATACCGCATGAAAACGTACAAAGCTCTCTATGTATTTTTTATATTATTCTCTTACATTTCAATTTTTTTCAATAAATATCTTTTTGGATTTACTTGTCTAACATTTGCTAATTACGTTTTCTGAACCTCTAATATTATTTTATTAGTTAGAACTACTATTTATTACAGTTGATTAAGCATTTTGCTGGTTTATGTATCTTCATTTTTTAATGTTAGCTTAGAAACATCATTTTATGTTTACTCCGCCTCATTTCTTTTAATGCATTTGGCTTCAAAATACGTATAAGCTTCAGAAGACTAAATTCTTCACTCTGGGGAAAAGATTATATTTGCAGTGTTCTGCTATTCAATATAGCAAAAAAAGTGAGAAAACGTGTACTAGTTGATTGTACCGTAGAATAATTCTGAAGTCTATGTTGAAGTACTGTAAACAATCTTGTAGGTGTTGAAATATCTCGTGCCATACTTTGATGTAATATATTCTTACAAAAAAATGTTGTGACGATACAAAATAAAAACGGTTATTTTTAACTTTTAAAACTTTTATATTTCTGGTTTAAAGTGTCATTACATTTATTAAGATAATTTACTTCACATTAAATTTCTCAAATCCACCCTCAAGCGAGAATAAATACTGATAATAATTTTAACAGGCTTTCCTAATAGTCAATCCTTAACTTTGAATAATTACGCAGTATTTACGAATTTGTCTTTAGATTTATGCCAACATATTCGAAATTTATGTTAAAATATAAGCGAGGAAAAAATTGGATGAATTGTAGCTATTTACCCCTAACTGACCAAATTTTTGAGTGTATCTAAATAAGACTAAATGTCACGTTTACTAAACATTGTTAAATATATATATATATATATATATATATATATATATATATATATATATATATATATATATATATATATATATATATATATATATATATATATATATATATATATATATATATATATATATATATATATATATATATATATATATATATATATATATATATATATATATATATATATATATATATATATATATATATATATATATATATATATATATATATATAAATTGAGAAATGCCATTTTCATTCTGCCATTTTTTTCTTTTGTCCCCGCTTTACGTCCCGCTACCGGACGAAGTTTTTGTAAAACATTATGTAGATTTAAAGATATAGATATTTTTCTCATTCTGCTACTATGGGATCTGAATCCTATTAAAAAAAGTCAAAAACCTAAGTACAATATTCCGTTCTTCTTTGACTAAATTCTGGAACTTTAAGTACGTTTTAGCATTCATGTATTGTAGACTGTGTTTTTCATGTTCTGAAGTGTTCATGTGTTTAGTTTCTGAAATACTTTGAATTTTTGATTTTAAGAAGCCTTTAAGGCAATTTCGTTCAGGTTGTTATTTGTTTTTGTCTTTTATAGCACAGAAACAGTTTTGAATTGCAGTATGTTCCATTATAACACATTAAAGTTTGGAATTTCACAAAAGAGAAAACTAAAAAATATAAATTGCAAACACTCTAAAATTATGTTTACTAAGAAATTGCAAAGAAAAACAAAGAAAATTTTTCTTGTTGTGAGTATCAAGTACAAAAGTACTTGACCCACATAATGGGTGGAGGAGGAGGATTAACCCTTCTTTGGGTGATTCATATGAAAAGGGTTATAGCAACCCCGTGAAAGGACATTTGGGCAAATTGTTAAACAAAAACTTTTATAGTTATTTCCATTTTTGATTTAAATATAAAGAAATTAATGCTAAAATTTACCTAAATGTGTGTTCACAAATGCTGTCAGATTTTTTTTTATCATACTTTGACCCGTTCTCGCTCTTCCCTCACTTTAACTGAGTAAGCTTAAATATTTATTTCAAACTCGATACACGGAACAAGCGAATTATTCTAAAAGAACAAAAAAAAAAGAGAATATTTAAAATGTCGATTGAAACTCATTTATGTTAATGATGCATTATTTCCTTAGAACATAAAAACCAAAACCAAACAGAGTCTGAAACCCATTGCTCTCATGTGATTCCCTAGAATGCACTTTTATCAAAATCGAAAGCAGAAACAAGGAAAAATGCTTCATAGATACAGAAGCTATAAAATAAACGAAATCATTGATTATTACTAAAGGGAAACTTCTTTTTGATGATGAAACTATCTGTTTTTCATTAAGAGACGCAAATGGTGTCTTAAAATCAATACTGCGCATTAAAAAGAATAAACGTATTTATTTAATGCACAATGTTGCATGCAGGTCATGAGAACTGGTTTTATTTGATTTGAATACGAATGCGATTGATGTTATCAAACGTGCTGTTAAGTGACTTAATTACTACGAGTTTACTGCAGCTTATGATAGTAAAAGGAAACATACTTGATAAAAACGTAAAATAAAAAAAAAAAAAACATGCGCACTTAGACCGACCAACTGCAAATTAAAAAAAAAAGTAAATTAAAATCAATATAATTGTTATATCTGCACTGTTCGCAGAGCCTTTAATAATTTATATCACATGGTCATAGTCATTATTCGTCTATGGTGAAAGAAAATGACAGCTTCTGACGTGAGAAAAACGTACCTTATCCCAAAAGTCAAGGTTTCAGATTCAGTGCTTAACAAAGTTATACACTAGTTTTAATGAACCAAGAAGGTATCAACAATTTCTAATTTAAGTCAAAAATCATCTCTTTCGACTGTTGTCAACATTGAAATTTTCCAATACTTTTTTTTTGTAACCAAATGTACGAAAAATAATTGTTCAACTTTTATTAATGTATCTGTCAATTACAAATATCGTGGGAAATGCGACCAGATGCCACTCTCGAGGTAGCGTGGAATGCATGCAAACATGATTTACTTAAAGGAAAAAATACTACTATTTAGAGAAATAAATATGCACATCTACGAGAAAATGAACACATTATTCCAAAAAATATGTAATTCAATGGTGCAAAAAGTGAAAAATGTCTTAAGCAAAAATTATTAGAAAAATAACCAGAAAACTGGATACCTTGGAGCCTATCATGCGGATTGAGTTTAGTTTTGCATGATTCAGTTTTCCTAAAGACAAAGTGTAATCGCTGTTTTTTTTTACTTTATTTTTAAATCTCTTAATCTCTATCATTATTAGTATTCTTTTTTTTTTCAGTTTCGAAATTGAAACTTTAAAATATATTGATTTCCTTTTTGATCATTTCCTATATGAACGATGGTCTCGCAGATTCTCTCACTACTATCTGGTTTTGTGGTGAGTTTTTTGCGCTGATGAAGAGGCCGCATTGTAGCCATAAAATAGCTTCATGCTGTATTTTCTTGAGAATTCTTGCTCCATTTACTGCGGTTTACACTTTGAACATGTCTTATATGAGACAGCGAGAAGCAAAGTAATCTAAGTGCCGAAGTTAAGAACTTGGAGGTAACCACTATCAGTGGCAGGAGAACATCTCATCTTTTTCAGTGCGAGGAATAATTCTAGTAGCTTTGATGGATGCTGTTATACAGCATGATTTAGGAAAACAAATAATGAAAGCCAACCCTGAACTTAAAACGAGTTTTTTTCGAAACTTTAAAAAGTCCTCTTACATAATTTTGCCTCGTATTGCCTCAGATATTCCTATTTTCTACAAGAAATAGACAATATGTTTGTTGTTATCATATTTTAAAGCAATTTGAAACCGCACATTGCTATAGGTGCCTTACACGTAGTAAAGATACCTGGATCAATTACATACTTTATTGTAATAGGGATTTGAGCACTTATCCCATGCGCACTTAGTACCTTAAAACAAAAATGTACAACTTTGTTAGTCATTCAAAGCCCGAGAATTAACGATATTTTTACATTTTACCACTGCTGCGTAAAATGAATTAGCAAGCAAAAAATAAGTTAATTGATAATGCGATAGTATGAATTTCAGGTAACTGAGGATGTTCTCATGAAATATCAAGAACATAAACTAATACATTATTCACTTGAAATCAAAGAAAAAACATAATTAAGGATGCACATTTAAGAGATTAATTAATTTTCCTACTGAAAATAGTATTTCTACAGCGTGTTAAACTTCAGTGACTAAAATAAAAGTGGTAAAGGTGAAAAATTAGGGATTCCGCATCATTAATAATTAAATGCTTAATAAATGTTAAAATACATTAAATAACCATTTATAAAAATCAGGGAAAATAAATTGAAAAAGCAGAAAAGGTTGTAAATTTATAAGATAAAACCAACGTACCAAACAGCAAAGCTGTACATAAGAAAAGATGTCTTATACGGTATGTTTCCAATAAATTGTTCAACTAATAAACGTTATAAAGGAGCTAATGAATTACAGCTTTTTTTTTTTTGCAGCATTATGATGTTAAATATATGTTCACAAGTATTTCCATTGATTCATTGCTTCAAACTAAGCTGATTAACAGCATATATGTGCATTGTCGCTATGAAAAAACCAAACATTCAGAAAAACAGTAATGTGGTTTAAATTATGTATAAACAATACTTTTGTCACAACTTATGAATGTCAATTAATTAAAGTCGAACAAAATATAAAAGTTATGTTTCTTTTCTTTATAATAAAGAGTTTAATGTTGAAAATAATATTAATACTTAATTACTTTGTTTCAAAGCATAATATGAAGTTAAAAATTGCAAGAGTTTGAATTTTTTGATTGATGTGTTATCCTTGATGACTAACGAGTTACTAACATTTATAAAAATGATATTCATACAATTAAGATGTACTATTAGGTATTCACAATATCTTAAGCAACTCACCGTTGGCCGGACTGTAGATATTGAGGTAGAGGCAGTCTTCGCTCTGATTGGTCAGAAAAGGCAGCAACCTTTTCAAATAGTCCAATCGTCCAGCTGGCATTTTCTTGAGAGCTTCAGTTTCGTTGGAGACGTCCGGTAATTTTTGTGGACATACTGGACTCAAATGATCGGCTAACCTGACCCCTTTCCAATGAGGGGGTGTTACGGGAGGCATGAATCGGAGAGATCCAATGGGCACCCCCGCATAGGGCACACCCAAGAACTTCTCCACAGGCTGCAGATGACGATTTGACAAAGTAACGATAACACCTCTTAGAGAACCATATTTAGTAGATACCACTCGGGAACTTGGTCGCTGGATGTCACACTTCACTTGAAATATTACAAGAGCACACGTAACTACTAATATTGCGCCTGTTGACTTTGCAGTTTCATTCCATCTGCGACTGATGGCTGATAACATCATTTTGCTTTTTAGAAGAGTAAACCCCTTATTAGCATTAACAAGACAGAATGATGTATCATAATGCAGTTACCACAAATTCTTGCAATAATATTACATCTAGGTCATTCTTATTTCATTTATTACATTTTAACATCGAACTTGAACGTTCACTCTACAAAAGTGCCTACGTTTGTGTACATATCATTGATTTTCTATGGTTATAATTATTTTTTTTTACTTCAACCTTTCTATATGGTATTTTTTTAATAGTCCTAATTCTTTTTTGTTTCTTTTTTCTTTCAAGTTTAAATATTTTTTTGTTACAAATTGCATAGATTGTTGTTTTCAGTAATTTTTATTAAAAGTTGATCGATATCATATCATCTGATTAAATGATATAGATTACAATTTAGACAGGTTTCTTTTTTTTCTTTTGAACCGTACTCATAAAATTAAATTGAAACTGTTTAGATAATTACTATTTGAATATAAATTTGTAGTTTTAAAAGTAAAGACGCATCCATTGGTAGCACATACACCGAGATAGATAAAAAATGTTCTGATTAAATGCAATGAAAAACGCCAAGATTTATTCCATTCACACTCATGAGCAAATTATTTCTTGATAAACTTCACCACCTGAGACCACCAACTTTTCTCCAGTCATTGCATCTGTTCATGAGGAAAAATCCAATGTACAAGAGGGGAAAAAAACAGATAAAAAAAGCACACTCAAGTCCACCTTCTCACCAACCCCCGCAGACAAAATCATTGATGGAGCACCTCTTCTTGATTGCTGTTCTTTCTGATCGGGTGACTGTGTAAAGCGTGGGTGACTAAAACGTCCGATTCAGGCCCTTGGCGTCGTCTGAATCATGTGCTTCCCGAATCCCCTTCTTCGAGATGGCTCAGTGCGCCTGCGCTGATGAGGAAGGAAAAGGGGCAGCCGGAGTTTGGACTTTTCCTCCAAAATGGAGTTAAGAAGACGGGATCGCGCACCCTGCGGAACAATTCCTTTGTTTTTCCTTGCAATTAGCAACCGATTTGTTTAGGTGGATATTTTTTGTTCATCTGAAACATATTTTTTGCATTTGTTCTGGGAGGATTTTTTTTTTTTTTTTAAAATAAAGTACCAACAAGACGGTTTGCTCTTTTGTGCAGAAATTCAAGTAACAGAAAACTGTCAATTTCCAAATTAAAAGTTAGTACTAAAACTATGTGCAACTCAATGTATCTTGCTTGCTTCTTTTGTTTTAGTAAAATGCTGTATTCTGACATAAAATAAAGCGGAATAAAATTGGAACACATTAAACAGATTGAGTGAGATTGCTTATTTTTTTCTTTCTTTGTGATGTGACTATTTATTCCGACACTGCAAATAAGCAAGCACTTTTTGAACACTGTTTGCACACGTATACTTGTCTCCTTTTTGGGAACATTATTTTTGTTGTACATATTAGAACCGTTGTGATAACTCATGTGATATTACTTTTTGAACACGGACATTTAATTGTCCCCGTTTTATACTTTTTTCGGTCGGTTTTCAAAACACTTCTAAAAACACTGTTCGGAACATGTATTTCCTTTTTAGGGCACTTTTTATACACTTCATGGATAGTGTAAAAGAATGGTTTTTGAACTTTTCCAATAAACATTTTGTGGCACACGTTTTGGTACAGTTTTTAAGATATATTTTGGAACAATTACGGATCACTAATGTCCTCCCGGAATGCGCGCTACACAAGTATAAAAGAAGCTTATAAAAAGAAAAAATCCTCACCAAATTTACTTTTGTTCAGACTGCGGGCTTGGTGATGGATTAAGGCTTTGGCTGAATATGATTATTAATGTGCATTATTACAATGAAAATTTAAAATTTAATGGCACCTCAAAATCAATTGAAAAGTTTATAGCAAAATGACAATAAAACAAAAAAGTAGCTAGAAATTGTAGTACAAAATCATATTTACTTCAGAAATAACATCTAAATTTGAAATATAAATTTCCATAGCTACATTTTCAAAGCCAATCAATAATGTAAAAAGTAAACAAAAATTTGTCAAAAACAAATGGTTACATAAGTTAGTTTAAAAAAAGATCCTTTAGCACAAATACTTGTTAATACTGTCAATAAATCTAATTTGTTTACGTTCCCTCTACTTAGATAATCAGTACAGTCTACAGCTCGGTTTATGATCAATGATCATTAAAGTAAGTAGTGTTTTTTTTTAAACCATTAAAATGCAATGAAATTCTTTAATTTCTTTCAAAATCATTTCTGTTAAATTTCACCGCAAAGATGGAATTACCTATTAATTAGTATTTCGTTTTTCTTCCATGTGCGAAGAACAGGGAGAAATGTATTAAATAAAAAAAAAACAATTTCATTGGAATTAGGACTAAAAATTTCATTTTACTCATTCCCAAATGTATGTTTAGTGTTTTTGACCCGTCTGCAAGTGTATGTGAACGTACGGGCAATCAAAATGCCCATTTTTGATAAGTACTGAATTCATTATCAACAGTTTTCACGTGACGTCAATATGTACGTATGTTTCAGAGGAGGATTCGTATATGTTCCAGTACCAGAAACGCCAATAAGAAATATTTGAATAATGATTCCTAGTCAGTCTTGTGTGAAAGTGGAATTTAACTTTCTTGAAAAGTAACGGCGTTCTGGTAAGTTCAAACACCAATTCACCCCATATTTTAATGTATATCGGATAATTGAAAAACTGAACGCCGTAATAAGCTAAAATTTTGTATGCAGACTGAGTGGCGTCTGGTTGTGCATCTCCCTTTTTGGAATTCACATTCCCCCTACATATATATATATATATATATATATATATATATATATATATATATATATATATATATATATATATATATATTGTATTTGTTTACCAATAATATGTGAGATTTTTTGTACAAAAAAAAATCGACATTAACTAAATATTTTTAAAGATCGTAGTTTACTAAATGTATAATTTTAAAGGAAATAATGTTTCAAAAGGCGTTTTAGTGTAATTATATTTCAAAGAATGTTTTTCTTAGTTTAGTCAAAGCTATGTCTTATTTTTTCCTTTCCACAAATTTAAAAACAATATCCAAAAAAAAGAAAGTTGTTTATGATATTGGTGTTTTTCAAATAAGGGGATATCTTCTTTTTTTTTTCAAAATTTATTTCCTGCCTATGCGGAAAAGATGTTCCATGCTTTATAAATCACAGATTTATGGAAAAATGAAAAGAAAAAAAATAATTTTAAGTTCTGAACGGCCACAAGGGATTTGAATTTTAGAAATTTTAGGCTTTTTTGGACAAAAACTTGAAGTCCATCGATTGTTATTGCTTTGAGAATTATACATTCTACCTATGTGGATATGATGTTCCATAATATGCAGATTAATTGAAAACTAAAATAAGAAGTTGAACTTTTACTCAAAATATTTTGCAAGGGAATCGAACTATAAAAATTTTTGGGCTTTTTCGATAAAAATTCAATATTGGTAATTTTTTTTAATAGTTTCAGAAGCTACCTATAAAGAAAATATGTTATAAAAACAGACATGAGGGAGGAGAGATTTAAAAAGAATAAATATGTTAGTCGCACTACCGCAAGGGGTGTCACATTTAGTTTATTGAACCCTTTTATGTCAAAGTTCACTGTGTTTTTTCAAAGTAAAGCAGGCATTTTAATTTTTTTTAATATTTATTACGATGAAGTAAAACATATAAACATATGTATTGCAATTAAGTACTAAATGATGGCAACTTTAAATTTACAGACATATTAAATAATTTTTAAACTTAAAAAAATACATACACACACACACACACACACACACACACACACACACACACATATATATATATATATATATATATATATATATATATATATATATATATATATATATATATATATATATATATATATATTAGGGTGGGCCGAAATAAGCCGAAAATTTTTTTTTTTCGAAATCAATTTTTGGATAGCACGCAAAAGTTGCGTAGTGAGCTAGTTAGCACTCACAAAATATTTCTTTGATATTAAAAAATATCTAGCCGGCGCTATTTGACACTAAAAAACCGAAAAAAAAAAGAGAAAAATGAATTTTTGTCGAAATTTTTTTTTTTTAAACTAAATTCCAAATATTTTGCTGGAATGTACCGAAAATGTTATATAATGAGCCAGTTCGAGCCCATAAAATGTTTCATTGATTTTTATGAGCATCTAATCGCTCCTTTCCGACATCAAAAATTGAAAAAAAAATGAAAACATATTGAATTTCTTTAAAAACCATTGTGAAAATTATTTTTCAAAATTAAATCATAACTAATTAAATAAAAAGCACTATTAATCATAGCAATTATTATCACGCAATAGTATCATACATTTTCTAGAATTACATATAAAGATAATAAAATTTTTAAAAAGAAATCTTCAAATTTGATTTATAATACCTCATGCATAATGAGTATTATTTTTTGGAATAATATTTTCCCTTATTATCAAATGATGGAAGTTCTTTCCTAGCTTGAAGTTTGGCACGAATGTATCCATCTTGTGCAGTTTCACCACGAACTTTTATTGCAGCTTCGGTTATTAGTTTCACACAACGTTTCACAGCTTCCCTGTGTCAGGGAAATTTCTCGAAAGTGAAGTCTGTAGGCCGTTCTTTGCACATTTCTTTCAATTGTTGGTCTTTTAGATGCATTGTAAGAGGTGGCTCTGTTGCAACACAGTTTGCCCAATCAGCTAAATCAACGGCTTCAAAATTGAGTTTAGGACGCTTAAAAAATCGTACACCATTCGAGCTCTTCGTCTTCTTATTTCGAGAGTTCAGAATGCGCCTAAGAGATAATTCCCGAATTTATTTTTTTGAATCAAACAACATTATCAACAGTAGCTGTTTAGTATGAGCGAAATATGCATTATTTGTTTCCTTATCCACTTTTGAAATAGCCATTTTTCTTACTGTCCTTTGATCAATTAGAAATTGTTTTTCTCTATCAGGGACTTTTGCTTTTTTTCTGCAATTACACGAATATAAATCTGCGCATTTGCAGGCACAAATGTCAAAGTCATCGCCTCTGCTTTAAATTTGCCTAGCTTTGATTGTAAAAGTTGCGTCTTTATATTCTTAGCATTTTTTGTTGCGCTATTATATTTAGAATAATAAGATAAAATCATGGTAATCACTCTTCTTATCGAAACAAGGGGAAGGGGAGCACGCTCTCAAATATCAATAACTTTTTTGCAACTACAGCGGCCACACTTGCAGAAGATGATTGCTTACTTCCTTCTCCCTTTATTTGTATCGTAGTGATTTGATAACATGTGATAATGTCCTCTTATGTTGGAAGAAATAAAGCATCGGGAGGAGACAAATGTTTTCCAGGTCCAAATAGAAGATTACTTGTGCTTGCTCGCGTTACTTTCTTTTTCGTGCGTTTCTACCTAACAGTCGTGTTGTATTCCAAAACAAAGATAATAATGCAATGACATTCGAAATGTCCGGCTCCTATTTAAGACTTCAGAGGATTCACATTTTTTAATACTCAAGGACTCTATTTGTCAAACATATATAAAGAAGTTAAAATAATCTTAGGAATAATAGAAGCAGTTGAGCGCCGTTTATTATCCAGGAGAAACAATTGGAACCGAAAATTAAAAAAATTAGCATCTTATGTAACTATTTTTTATTTGAGTGTGTGCATTTTTTAAAATTGGCGTACAAATGTAAAAATTGATTGAATTTTCACTGTTTTTTTCTAAGTAACGTATTGCGTAACATTTCAGTATTTACTTATTTTGAAACTAGTTTTAATTTATTTTTTTCATTTTTCCCATGTGTCAGTCTTAATGGAGCGTAGTCAAATTTTCTACGAAATGTATGAAAGTCTTTGAGGATTTCAACTAATTCTTTGACAGATACTTCTAATGTTCGCTGAAACTAGCTTCAAACTTTTATTTTTGACCGCCCCTCCCCCTTTTTTTTTCGAAAAAAGTGCATTTTTGCCCTTTATTTCAGTTTTTCAAGGTGAAATAGCGCCGGCTAAATATTAAACACATTTAGCGAAATTTTTAATGGGTAATAACGGGCCCATATAGCAACTTTTCCGCACTATCCAAAAACAGATTTCGAAAAAAAGTTTTTTCGGCCCACCCTAAATATACACTAGTGTCCAAAAGTTAAGCATAATTGTTATTTATGTGAGTAATGAGAGAAATATACATCGAAATAGGGGAAAACGTGATATGCGAGTGCAACACGGTTACAAAATAAGGAAACTACTCAAAAAAAAAACGGTAATATTTACTTTTATCGTCCCAAAAAATAGTTTAAATGAAAATTAGGCATATGAGGAGTTTACTCTTTGCACAAAAATTTTTCTTTAAAAGATGATGCTGAAGTTCAATAGTGTGTATGACCACCTCTGACTGCCAGGCACGCTGCACAACGATTACTCATACTTTCTATGAGGTGGTGGATGAGTTGTGGGCTTAAACAATTCCAAGCATGCTGGAGAACTCTTTTTAGCTCCGGAGCGGAGCTTGGCGGGGGCGAACGGGCTGCAAGTTGTCTCCCGAGAATATCCCAGACATGCTCGATAGGGTTCAGATCAGGGGAGTTCACAGGCCACGTCATTCGCTGAATATTTTCTGATTCGAGGAAGTCATCGACCACAGCTGTTCGGTGACGTGGCGCGTTATCGTCCATGAATATGAACTCTGGACCAACAGCACCTCGAAACAAGCGAACATAAGGCTCAAGAACTTCGTCTCTGTATCTTTGACCAGTGACTGAGCCTGTTTCAAAAATATAGAGGTCGGTGCGGCCATCCAACATAATGCCCGCCCACACCATTACTCCTGCTGACGCTAAGTGATGTCTTTCTCTTATGTTTTGCGGTTGGAGACGAGTCCCTTTTGCTCTCCAGATTGTTACCTGACGAGAATCACTCTGTGGAGTAAAGCGGGACTCCTCACTGAACATCACATTAGCCCACTGTCCCAGACTCCAATGCCGATGTTGCAAGCTCCAGTTTAAACGAGCGCGTTTATGCGCTGATGTAAGAGGAATGCAAACTGCTGGTCTTCTGGCATACAGACCGACATGATTGAGTCCCCTGTAAACAGTTTGCCTCGAAATTGTTATTCCTGTGACGGCACTGAGCGCCGAACCCAGTTCTATGGCACAGCTGTCCCTATGACGTCGTGCAGAAATTGCCAGAAAACGATCTTGACTTGCGGTTGTGACTCTTGGTCGAGCTGGTACTGGTCGACGGGTAACATCTCCCGTATTTGAAAACCTCTGCCACAGTCTCGAGATTACACACTGAGGCACATTAAGAATACGAGACACTTCAGTTTGTGATCGTCCAGATTCTAGCATTCCAACGATTCTTCCTTTCGCAAACATGTCCAATTGACGTCTTTGTACCATTATTAGTTCTGTTTCACCAGATCCAATGTTTCTTGATACAGCAATTGCATGAAACGCGCCTGAACTCTCTAAAGCGTGTGAGCTGTTTTATCCACATTTCGAAACGCGCACCTAATTCGCGCATGACACCATCGACTATACTATTTTGCATAAACATATTGTTTCTTCTTCAACCAATGAATCTCCATAAGTAACTTTATATAATTTTACGAAAATTTACAGATTTTTCTCGCGTTTTATGAATTATGCTTAACTTTTGGACACCAGTGTATATATATATATATGTGTGGGAGGCCGAGCTACTGGTAATAACTATGAAAATGCTGGTATTCACTTATAAAACCACTCATTGATGACATGATTTTAGCTACTAAACATTTAATGATAACTAAACTACACATAACTAATATTTACAAAAATGATTACAATGCAGAAGTGCAGCCGTCTTGCTGCTCGTCTTTAGACCACGTCTTACGTCTTTCGTCTCCTCAAAGTTATTCACTAATCAAAAAGTTTTACCGCCCTTGGCGCTGTTCGTTTTGTCGCCGGACTCTATGTCGTCATCTCTTGGCGAGTTTTACATACAAGAAAGCTAAAATGTATGAAGGGCTGTGCAAGTGTACCAGGGTGTACCAGAGTCGGCACCACATATATATATATACATTTCGTTTAAACCCGTCTCACGTATAGGGTCCACAGACAGTAGTAGATGCTTCTGTAACTACTTTTATCAACCTTGATTGTGGCAGGCAAAATCCTGGATAGCTTATAGAGTTATCGTCGTAATGATTGCTGGGTTTACTATTGCTTCTAAAAGCATGCCTTCACAAAAGGGTTCAGTCAGTAACGACTCTGTCACATGTTCCCACTTAATAAAATCGACATAATTTGTCACGCAAAATTCAAAGTCAGGTAAAATGAAAATGCGGATTTGTATATTGTTGAATGTATGTCGTATGTGTGTATGTATATTGTTGAACATCCGTTGCAGTAGTTGGGGTACGTGAGTTCAGAATTTTTCGAAGTTGACATATCAGATATTTGTCGTCAGTTAGCATTGACATCACGACACTTTCTGAGTGAACAAGCTCCCCCCCCCCCCTGTACCTTATGAATAAAAGACTCATTAACTTCCCTCACATCATTTTACAAATAGCGCAGAAAAATGATTGTTTATTGCAAATGCTGCGTACCATAGATTACAGAAGATTTCGTTTTGATATTGAATTACATCGGCTCATATTTATGTAGTTAATGTCACTAAAGTATGAAATGGATTATCATAAGCTAGCCTTATATTACCTGAGATTCCTGTTCTCACGTGTAAGCTACCTTGCGTGGCAAACAATTTTAGGGTTTCTCTTGGACAGACTTTCATTGCAATATCCGGAGTTGATGAATTCACAAATTTCCAGTACGTGCTGCTGATCGGTGTTTTGATGCTTTGTTAACCTCTTCACACAGCATACACTGTATAAGCATGAATTTAAGTACTCACACCCAACCAACAAATTGTCCCATTTTGTCCGTGAAGCTTCTTGGCCCAGGCGTACTTCCATGCACATAAGTGAAAAAATGGCGCAATGTAATCTCATTCACCTCCTTTGGCTCCTGTGTTGATAGAAATTTAGTCACAAATAAACTTTGCGACTTAACTAAACTGTGTTAAATGTGTCTCATATATATCATATCATATCTATACTGTCTGTTTTCAAATGATTTGGGCTTTTCCGAGGTTATCATTGACAGAAAGGGAGTATTTAGGAGATGATATATTGCAAAATACTTAATACTATTCAGTACTCAGTACTCAATGATAATTAATTATCACTTTTGGACATTTTAATTGCAAGAAAAGAAAATGTTTTGAATCAAAAACGTCGAACTAAAATGAAGCTATTTGTAATGTGTTTCCCGAAATTCAACCCCTTGTGGCAGTATAAATCGATATGCACGTATCACACTAAAAATGTTCTAACCAAGTTCTAGCCAACCAGGCAGATGTCATCTCTCTGAAGATACGACTACCTTCATCATGATACCTAAAAAATAATATATCACACCAGCGGGAGTCAGTGAACGTGGGCTGCTCAGTTTGTAAAGTTAATATCAAAGCTTATTTAACAAGCTGGACAATATTCTTGTAACCGCGACTAAGAGAGAACTCCTAGCAAATACCGATTTCCGACTAAGGCATCTAGAGATTTCAATTTTACCATTTTTTTTAACACGCCCTGTTTAACTTCTGAAAATGTGTACCCAAATAAAATTTGATGTGCAGGATTATTAGGACATGGATAATGGACTCTTAAGTGGTAATTGAAAATATGTTTAAGACTTTCGTTTTCTCAGTATCTCTATCATGATGACTAATGTCTTTGGTTCTGTAATACTTAAAATCATGAAAGTAAAGAAGAAAATCAATATTTAGTTTTTGGTGATAATTACAACATAGATCAGAGGGAACTGGTACGTACTTCATACTCCATTGTTGCGCTAACCGAAGAACTGACCACAAATAGATGACTCATTGAGTTTAGCGTAATCATAAAATATCCAAGGACTGCAATAATATCAATGAGTTCATTATTAAACTAAACGTGGATTGCACATTGTTTACGTTACTTCAGCATAAACTAATAGGATATGAGTCTATACAGGAAATAGACGGATAAATAATGCGTTTTACACTGTATGTTACACACAACACATAGGTGTATTGTGTTTCTGATTGTGTTACTGAATTTGCCCCTTCTGGTTTTTTTCTCTTTCAAAATTTCATCAGATCATCAAAACATTAAAGACTGTTAAAAAAAAAAGAAGGAAAACGTAAGAAGTCTTCTTAAGTTGTGAAAAGGCAAAAATAATAAGAAGGAAAAAAACTTTAAAAAAGAAAATAATGCAATTTTGTAGAAGTGGTAAACTGTCATGAGCAAAAGAAAAACGTTACTGGGCAATTTCGCAAGTTTTCAGTATTTATAAGCAACATTTTTTGATTGTAAACAAATTTTTTTTTGTTTTTGCTTTTTAAAAAAGAAGCAACTTTAGCAAAGAAATAGAAAAAGGGGGAAAACAAAATTAGTATTTAAGTTGCCTTTTTTTTATTTATCGATTTTTCAGTTTAAAAAAAAAAAAAGAGAGAGAGAGATTCTTCTCCTTTTTTTTTCTTTTCGGTGAAGAACAAAAACGCGTCTTGAGCAAAATATTTTCGAAAACTGTTAAGTTAATTGCTTATAATGTTCTTAAGAACACTAATCGCTGTGAACGCTACTTCTCATGAAAAATCCTTTACTGACTTGCTACTAAAACCTTGACTTGAGCTTATCATTAATGAGCTTTATATATTGATATAAGTATTTAGAAAATTCAAAGTCATTGAGATACATAGGGGAGGGAGGCCCAAAGCGGGTAGGTTTTCGAAGAAGGCTTAAAAATTGTAGTTTTGGCTTTTATCGAAACAATTTTGATTTTATTTCACAGCAGGGCTTCAAAACAAAAAAGGGATTCGTGCATTATTTCAAACCAAATATTTATTTATTATCAAATATTAAAGACACTTCTA
This sequence comes from Uloborus diversus, assembly GCF_026930045.1. Classification (NCBI taxonomy): domain Eukaryota; kingdom Metazoa; phylum Arthropoda; class Arachnida; order Araneae; family Uloboridae; genus Uloborus; species Uloborus diversus. The sequence continues at coordinate 91,567,123 of NC_072731.1, read as the reverse complement.
AATGCCGCTTTGCCCTACCAGGGGGCCTTAAGCGGGTAAGCTTTTCTAATTGTGATTTGATACATTTACCAATCAAATTTGAATTTATAAATGATTAAATTAGTTGACTAGCTACCTGCCGTTATAAAATATTAGATATATAAAAATTATACTTATCCCATTTAAAGTCGGTCATTTTCTTACAAAACATAAAGAAATAACTGCAGTGTTGGGCATCAACTAAAAAAATCAACTAAATTTGTAATTGATTGATTAGTTGACTAAAGTAATCTGACTCCCATTTAGTTCAGACTAATATTTTAAAAATTTAATTCAATTGCAGACGAAGATTAACGTTAGTTTAAACTAACTCGTTAGTTGCTCAAAAAAACTAATTTAGTTCAGATTGCTTTAGTTCAGATTAAATTAATCAGATTGAATTTAGTCAGACTAAAAGTAATCAGATTAAAAGTAATCAAATTGATTTGATTACTTTCTTAATTCAGATTAAATTCGTAAAATATAAATATCACATGAACAGAGGCACATTTGTATTTCTACGTGTATATATACATTTATGCAAGCATACACGAGTTAAAGCGTGTACATACGACTACGTGCGGGTATATACGTATATAAACGTGTTATCCCGCGTATGTTCGTGTACGGAGGTATATTTGAAATTTTAAGTAAATATACATATTTATGTGTGCATACACCAGTAAATACGTGTATTAGGGTGGTCCTTATTTATAAGGAAAAAAAATTTTTTTCGATTTTTTTAGAAATTATTTGCCAGAATGTACCTTTATATAAGACATGAAAATATAACAAATTTCAGCTCAATCGGTTAATATTAACACGTGCCGCATCGACGCTGAAGTTGTGAGATTCAATGTAAGGCAGTTATTACCTATAAGAACGACAATGTACGCTCGACTGTAAACATAAAATTACGCATTTTTTTTAAATTTTAGTATAAAAACATACTAATTAAAATGAAAACGTAAAATAAAGATATAGTTTATCCTAATACTATATTTTTTATTTATTGAAATGATACATCCACTTCAGATACATATTTTGGATTTAAGTAAGCCTCCTTTTGTGGCGACTGGGAACTCTCTCCGGTACTCCTGAACAACCTGAATAAAAAAAAATAATATTGAATGTGTTTTCTAAACCTAGCCTATATAATGTGTTCAAGAAAAAAATAACAAAAAATTAAATTTGTTTATACATACCTGTATCAAAAATTGTTTTTGATGTTCATTTTTCGTCATTTTTTCATTGTAATCCTCAATCAACTTGACTCCTCTTTCTGCAATATCATTTGTACATTTTAAGGTTGAAATGATATTTTTTCCTGTGCGATAATCCTCTCTGTTTTCCCAATTCAGCGGATCGTCCTGAAGAAATTCAACACAAATACCGAATCGTTTAAATAACTGAAGTGAATTGGCGGACAATAATTCAGTTGGTAGATCTTTTTGAACAAAATTTTGGACATCTCGGATTTGCAACGATAGTTTTTTCTCAATGACTTCTGTCTCTTCATTTTCTTCTTCTTTTTCATTCACAGTTTCTATGTTTTTACTTGCACATTCCATAATTTTTTGAGCCATTCTAATTTTTTCAACTCTCTCAATTCTATCGTCAAATATTGCCATGGCAGCACACTCTTCACTTAGATACCATAAATGGTTTAAAAATTTTGTTATTGCAATGGTTGCAATGTTTTCATTAATATTTTTAAATTTAACCAATTTTCTCAAAAAATATATATCATTTAGGGGAGCTCCTGTAGTATTCGTTGCTGAAAACCAGGCCTCTACATAACAGTATACAACGAAAACGCAAATTTCTGCATTCAGTTTGGAATTATCCTTTCTCATTTTCATTTGATCGCGAAATAAAAAAAGTTTTAAACAATAAATCGCTTTAGACATCCATCTCGCTAAATGATATGCACCGGGGGCCCTAAAACTCACATTTGTTTTATCTCCCAAAAAAATGAGCGTCAATTGCAAAAACTCTTTGTAGTCATCACGTGGTTGCTCTTCTGCAAGTTTCTGTTTCACAAAATAAATAATTTCGGGCGCTACATCTTTCAGTGCATTATAAACGGCTTCATCGCTGGTATAATCTAAAAATTTCATTTTATCAATATTCTTCCAGTTTTCTTTAAGTGCTTTGAATTGAGCAATTTCAGGGCCGGATGTTACAATTGCTTTTGTCCTCGTGAATACACCAGCCAAAACGACCTCAAATATATGGTGTCGGCATGGAAGCCACAAAATATCTCGCCCTAACCTTTGTTGAAGCAGAACTGCAGCTCCTTTTATACGTCCAGTGTTTGATGCTGTAGTATCAAAACAAAAGGCTTGAATTTTTTCGGTTAAATTCCATTCATCAGTGATATGGAACACAGCAGAGCAAACTTCCGATCCTCCTGATGATGTAATTCCAGGTGCTCCTAATAATTGTTCAAAATCTAAACCAACCGCGATCACAGGAAGCCGATCAATTTTCTCATTTTTTGTGATATCAGGCAATAATTTGGAATCCCAATGCACTTCAATAAAATTTGCATCATTTCCTACCGATTTTATTGATGAATATTTTATTTTCCGCAAAATCTCTCTATTTCTTTTGATAGACGATCTATTGAGAACAAATTCGGTGATATCTATATTAAGAGCTTCTAGGACGGCAGAAATAATATGCATTGCATCCCTGTCACTCACTTTACATTTGTCCAAGGCAGCGGCCAGGCGAGGTGTCATTAACGTCTTTCGTCCTCTCTTGTTTGAAGATGGACCCTGTTGAGATTCCGATATGAAATATATGTCATCTTCACTGTTGTCTTGATTTATCACTTTTTTCTGTGAATCTTCGTGTTCTTTATCTTCCATTTCAAAATGTCCAATCGAACAACTAGAATTTTCCAACAAATCTTCTTTTCTTTTCAACTCTGCAGCTGTGCGTTCTTCTTTCCGCTTTTCCTTACGTAATAATTTGATATCTACTCCCAACATACAACCTACTCTACCTTTCTCCCTTTGCTTAATTAAAAATTCTCTATCTTCGGCGATTTTAATCTCATTTAACGCATTTAAGGTGGCAATATCGAAAAGGTTGTCTAAAGCTTCTTTAAAATCATTTTCTTTTTCTCTCTGCCGTTCAGTATCTCTATTTTTAGATTTTTCTAAATTTCTGACATTATCGTACAAAGATTTTAATTTCGAAATACAGTTTGAACGGTTTTGAACTGGGATTCTTGCTTTTTTCCAAAAAACGACCACTTCATCAATAACTAAAGCACTGCTGTCATTAAGATTTAAATTTACCACTCTCATGTTATAAAAAAGTACACTCAAAACATCTCGTTTACATGGTAATTTACTACCGCAGATTTGATTTTTCATCACTCCAACTAGATAAATATTGTTCCGCAAAGTGGACATTTCAGCACTTTTATCAATTACTTATATAGCAGGTCTTTTCTTATGCACTTCAAGTACGAAACTAAAACGAATGTAGCATTGAACAAATAATATGTAAAAACAAAATTGACTTGTCGAGACTTGTAGTCGCGCTTGTAGCGAATTCGAACGCACTTGGCGCCGACTCGTCGTAGCATGTTAGACAGTCAGATGCATGAAACTTCAAGGCCAATGCGGCACGTGTTAATATTATCGGATTGAGCTGAAATTTTGTATTTTTAATGTTTTGGTGTAACTGAACAAAATTACAAATAATTTTGAAAAAATATGAACTTTCGAAAATAAGGACCACCCTAACGTGTATATACGAGTATGTACGTGTATATAAGAATATTTACGTGTACACATGAGAATATGCGTCTAGATACGTATTACAGCGAGTATACTCGTGTAAAAAGGTACATTTGTATTTCTACGTCATATTCCAGCGTGCGTATACGAGAAAGTACGTGTATATACAAGTATGTTCGCGCACATACGAGAATATGCTTATAGATATGTGTTACCCCGAATATACTCGTGTAAAGAGGTACATTTCTTTTAAAACGCGTATATACATATTTATGCAGGCATATACGAGAAAATACGTGTATATACGAGTAAGTACGTGCACAAACGACAATAGGCTCATTGATACGTGTTTAACCCGAGTATACTGGTGTAAGATGGCACATTTGTATTTCTACATGTATGTGCATATTTATGCGTTTATAAGCGAGTAAATACGTGTATATACGAGTATGTACGTGTACACACGATTATGCGTATAGATACGTGTTACCCCGAGTATACACGTGTACATAGGTAAATTTGCTTTTAATTGTGTATATACATATTTATGCGTACACACAAGCTAAGATACGTGTATATACGTGTACACATGAGAATATGCGTATAGATACGTGTTACTCCGAGTATACTCGTGTAAAGAGGTACATTTGTATTTCTACGTTTATATACATATTTAAGCGTGCATATACGAGAAGGTACGTGTATATACAAGTATGTTCATGTACACAAGAGAATATAATTATACATACGTGTTACCCCGAGTATACGCGTGTACAGAGGTGAATTTCTATTTAAACGTGTATTTACATATCGATGCATGCATATACGAGAAAATACGTGCATATACGACTAAGTACGTGCACACATGATAATAGTCTTATAGATACGTGTTTAACCCGAGTATACTCGTGTAACATGGCACATTTGTATTTCTACGTGTATGTGCATATTTATGCGTTTATAAGCGAGTAAATACGTGTATATACGAGTATGTACGTGTACACACGATTATGCGTATAGATACGTGTTACCCCGAGTATACTCGTGTACAGAGGTAAATTTGCTTTTAATTGTGTATATACATATTTATGCATGCACACAAGCGAAGATACGTGTATATACGTGTACACATGAGAATATGCGTATAGATATGTGTTACCCCGAGTATACTCGTGTAAAGAGGCACATTTGTATTTCTACGTTTATATACATATTTAAGCGTGCATTTACGAGAAAGTACGTGTATATACAAGTATGTTCGAGTACACACGAGAATATGCATATAGATACGTGCTATCCCGAGTATACTCGTGCACAGAGGTGAATTCGTATTTAATCTAGTACATGCACTTTTATGCGTGCATATACGAGAAAAGACAAGTATATACGAGTATGTACATGAACGCACGAGAATATGCGTATAGATACGTGTTTAACCCGAGTATACTCGTGTACAGAGGTACATTTGTACTTGTACGTTAAAATACATATTTATGTGTGTTTACACGAGTTATACGTGTATATACGAGTAAGTAAGTGTATATACGAGTATTTTTGTGCATATACGTGTATATACGAGTAAGTAAGTGTATATACGAGTATTTTTGTGCATATACGTGTATATACGTGTTGACTCGACGATATTCGTGTATACAGGAATTTTGTATTTCTACGTGTATATACCTATAAGTACGTGTGAACACAAGTAAATATGTGTATATACGATACATATTTGTAAACACGAGTTTATACGTATAAATACGTGTTATCCCGAGTATATTCGTGCACGGAGATATGTTTAATTTCTAAGTGTATGTACAAATTTATTTGTGCATACACGAGTAAATACATGTATACACGAGTATATACGTGTACACAAATGAATATACGTATGGATACGTGTTAATCCGAGTATACTCGTGAACAGAGGTAAATTTGTATTTAAACGTATATATACATATTTATGCATGCATATACGAGAAAATACGTGTATATTCGAGTAAGTTCGTGTACAAGCGAGAATAGATTTCTAGGTTCTTTTTTTAGCCCGAGTATACTCGTGTACAATGGTACATTTGTATTTCTATGTGTATATGCATATTTGTGCGTTTATACATAAATAAATGCGTGTATAAACGAGTATGTACGTGAACACACGAGAGAATATGTGTATAGATACTTGTTACCCCGAATATACTCGTGTACAGAGAAATTTGCTTTGTATATACATATTTATGCGTGCATATAAGAGAATACGAGTATGTACGTATTCACACGAGTATATGCGTATAGATAAATTTTACACCGAGTATACTCGTGTGTAGAGGTCGTTGTGTTTACACAAGAATATGCGTATAGATAAATGTTACACCGAGTATACTCGCGTGTAGAGGTACATTTGTATTTAAGATTACATATGCATTTTTATGCGTGCATACATGAGAAAATACAAGTATATACGAGTATGTACGTGCACACACAAGAATATGCGTATAGATACGTGTTTAACCCGAGTATACTCGAGTAGAGAGGTACATTTGTATTTTTGGTTAAAATACATATTTATGCGTGCATACACGAGTTAGTACGTGTATATACGAGTAAGTACGTGTATATACGAGTGTGTACGTGTATATACGGAGCTGTACGTGTTAACCTGAGTATATTTGTGTCTACAGGAATTTTGTATCTCTACGTGCAAACAGAAGTAAATACGTGTATATACGAGTGTGTACTTGTACACACGAGAATATGCGTATAGATACGTGTGTTACCTCTGTACCCAAGTGTACTCGTGTACAGAGGTAAATTAGCTTTTAAACGAGTATAAATATATTCATGCGTGCATATAAGAAAAAATACTTGTATTTTCGAGTATGTACGTGTACAGACGAGAATATGCGTGTAGATACTTGTTTAACCCGAGTATACTCGTGTACAGACGTATATTTGTATTTGTAAGTTAAAATACATATTTATGATGCATACACGAGTTAATGCGTGTATATACGAGTAAGTACGTGTATATACGAGTATGTGCGTGTATACACGTATGTAAACGTGTTAATCCGAGTATATACGTTTACACACTGATTTTGTATTTGCCATGTGTATGTACATCAAAGTACGTGCAAACACAAGTAAATACGTGTATATACGAGTATATAAGTGTAACTTGTTACCCCGAGTATATTGGTGTACAGATGTGTATTTTTATGTCCAAGTGTATGTCAATTGCAGATACAAAGAGTGCTCATGAAGGTCAGGACCCGCTCCCCCCCCCCCCCCCCCCCCCCACACCGCGGGGAAAATTTTGAACGTTTGCTTGAAAAATACAAAAAAATATCGAAACCATGAGAAAATGTAATAATCTTTTTGATTTTTTTTTTTTTTTTTTTTTTTTTTTGGGATGGGGGGGATGGGCATTACAGTAGAACCTCGATAATTTGAATTAATTGGAATCCGTCCCAATCCGGAATATCGAAAATCTGGAGAATGAAAAAACAAAACAAAATAAAACATACTCACTGAAAATCACCTTAAAAGGAAACACATAGAATTACAAATAAACAGTAAACATGTCTACTTTGTTATTACAAAGTCTGTAATCTTCTCCTGTGACAGTTCAATTTTTTCCCTATCGAGTAAAACAAATTGATTCAAAAGTTGCATTGCGAAGAAATGGGAACTCAATCAACGAAATAACACGGTCTTGCCCGTGAGAGAGTTAAATAAATAATTATTATGAAATTTTGACGATTGCTCTTTAAATGTAAAGGAAAAGTGGCGCCGACTTCAAATTTGTAAGGTTTGTTTTTGAAAAATTTTCGTGATTTAATAGGTTTTTTGAAGGTAGGGGAGCCCCCCAGAATATGAGGGACTTTCTTATTTAAGGAGGGGTAACCCCTTACGTAAGTTACTCAGAAACAGACAATGCATCAGCCATCTGGATTTTAAAAAATCAAAAATTTTATTCCAATAAAACCAGAAGCAGTGTGGTCTACGGGGGGGGGGGGGCGTGGTCAGTGGAGAGGTTGGTCCAAACTTAAAATTTTTAGCGCTTGTTTTTGAAAAAAAATTTGTACTTATGTTTTCTTGGGGGGAGCCCCCTTCCCCCGTAATTTGAGGGGGGTTCAATCTAAGGGGGGGGGGTATCCCCTTAAGTAAGTTACTTTGAAGCAGAACAAGCATCGGCCATCTGGATAAAAAAATTCAAGCATTTTATTCGAATAAGATCAGAAGTGGTGTGGCCTACGGGGGGGGGGGATTAGTCGGGCGGGTGCCGCAGACTTCAAAATTTTAAGGTTTGTTTTTGGAAAATTTTCGCGTTTTTAACCACCCCCCATAATTTGAGTGGAGTGAATTTCTTTTTGAGAGGGGGGCATCCCCTCATATAAGTAACTGCAATAGGGAATAGGCATCGGCTATCTGGATATGAAAAAAATCAAGCCTTTATTCCAGTACTAGTGGTACCCGCACGGCTTTGCCCGTAATAGAAAATTAAAAGGTCTTTTGGTCCGCCTGCATATTTACAAATAATGTATGGTGAATATTATCGCCAATTGGCTTATGCCCATGTTATGGTTCCACGTTATGGTAATCTCGTCCATCTTATGATAATTTTGTTCCTAAAATCGGAATAGAAAAATAACCACATCGAATTTTCGAAAAATCGCTTCGAGGTGCACACCCCCATGATACAAACTAACTTTGCCAAATTTCATGAAAATCGGCCGAACAGTCTAAGCGCTATGCGCGTCACAGAGATTCAGACATCCAGACATCCTCCAGACAGAGAGACTTTCAGCTTTATTATTAGTAAAGATTATGTGAAAAGGGGCTTAAAATTTTAATAAAAAATTAATAAAATCGAATTTTCGAAAAATCGCCTCGAGGTGCACACCCCCATGCTTCAAATTAATTGTGTGTCAAATTTCATGAAAATCGGCTGAACGGTCTAGATGCTATGCGCGTCACAGAGATCCAAACATCCATGCAGAGAGACTTTCAGGTTTGTTATTTAAAAAGAAAGGAAAAGGAGAAAGATAAAGAAGTAAAGAAAAGAAAGATAAAGAAAGATAATTTTCAGAACAAATTCTTTCTCATTTTATTAAATTTCTGTGAAAAATGGGCTTAAAATTGGAATAGAAAAAGAACAAAATCGAATTTTCGAAAAATCGCTTCGAGGTGTACACCATTATGCAACAAACTAACTTTGTGTCAAATTTCATGAAAATCGGCCAAACGGTCTAGGCGCTATGCGCGTCACAAAGATCCAGACATCAAAACATCCTCCGGACAGAGATAATTTCAGCTTTATTATTATTAAAGATTGTGAAAAAGGGCTTAAAATTTTAATAGAAAATTAATAAAATGGAATTTTCGAAAAATTGCTTCGAGGTGCACACCCCCATGCTTCAAACTAATTGTGTGTCAAATTTCATGAAAATCGGCTGAACGGTCTAGCGCTATGCGCGTCACAGAGATCCAACCATCCATACAGAGAGAGTTTCAGGTTTGTTATTTAAAAAGAAAAGAAAAGGAGAAAGATAAAGAAGTAAAGAAAAGAAAGATACAGAAAGATAATTTTCAGAACAAATTCTTTCCCATTTTATTAAATTTCTGTGAAAAATGGGCTTAAAATTGGAATAGAAAAAGAACAAAATCGAATTTTCGAAAAATCGCTTCGAGGTGCACACCACTATGCAACAAACGAACTTTGTGCCAAATTTCATGAAAATCGGCCGAACGGTCTAGGCGCTATGCCCGTCACAGAGATCCAGACATCCAAACATCCTACAGACATCCAGACATCCTCCGGACAGAGAGAATTTCAGCTTTATTATTAGTAAAGATTATGTGAAAAAGGCCTTAAAATTTTAATAGAAAATTCATAAAATTGAATTTTCGAAAAATCGCTTCGTGTAGCACACCATGCTACAAACTAACTTTGTGCCAAATTTCATGAAAATCGGCCGAACGGTCTAGGCGCTATACGCGTCACAGAGATCCAGACATCCTACAGACATCCTCCCGACAGAGAGACTTTCAGCTTTATTATTAGTAAAGATAAAGAAGATAAAGATAAGGAAGACCAAAAGCAGTATTGTGTACCAAATGGGTGGGGGGGGAGTGTGGGTCATGTCGCAAACTGCGTCACTCCAAAGTTGGTGTTTTTAAATATTATTGATTTTTTAAGGTCTTAAATCGGTAAGGGGGCAGCCCCCCAACCCCCAATGTCCCCCCCGTAACACATTAGGAGCTACTTAATATTCATTGGGGGGGGAGAAGAGAAAGGAACCCTTTAAAGAATCCAAACGCAATCTGTAGTTTTAACAGTGTAGATATTTTTCAATCTGATTAGATTTAGTATAAATTTTAATCTGACGAAATTTAATCTGATTACTTTAGTTGACTAAATCAATCTGATTAAATTAGTTTGACTAAATTCAATCTCATTAATTTAATCTGAACTAAATCAATCTGAACTAAATTAGTTTTTTTAGTCAACTAACGAGTTAGTTTAAACTAACGTTAATCTTCGTCTGCAATTGAATTAAATTTTTAAAATATTAGTCTGAACTAAATGGGAGTCAGATTACTTTAGTCGATAGAGGATTTAGTTGATTAATGCCCAACACTGAATAACTGATTAAATTAATGTATTAATTAATTGCCATCATAAAAAATAACTTTTTAAAGTTATACTTATCAAATTGAAATAGAAAATCTAAGTCAGCACATATTTCAAGAAATTATAAATAAATACATGATTAAATCCTATACCCGGTTTTCTCGACCCGCTTTGCAAAAACCTTGTTTTTTATTTCAATAATAATAGCCTTAAATTAATAATTAAAAAAAAAACGGAATGACCATAGAAGTTTATAGGTGGAGAGTGTCGGATTAACGTAATATTATTGACAATCCAAAAAATAAATTAGTGTTCAACTAATCACGAATTACAAAACTTCATTTTTTTTAAATGTATCTTGTTTTTTTATTTTAAGCTTTGTGCCATGCCGATTTACTGATGCTTCTTTTGGACTGATAATAAATCGGGGGGTGTTCGGGTAAACACGACAGACGTATTCATCGCCGCTTACACACCATAGGGAAGGACATACGAAGGCCTACCCGTTTTGCGTCATATTACCGCTTTGATCCACCCTCCCCTATACCATCCTATATTAATTGGAACAATGCTATTTTTGTGGACTTTCAAGTTAACTGCCATCTAGCTCCAGCAGGCCCCACTAAGTTGTTTTATCTGTCTTAATTCGATTTGGATGAGTTTTGATTGCTTAGAACTGGTATGGATAAGAAATTACGAATATTGAACAGTTCTTCACATTCTTTCTGTGATAAGAGGAAGTTACATTTTGCATTCCTTCATTTTAGTAGGGGAGAATGCAGTACCTTCAGAAACTGCGAATTTCTGAGAATCTATTTTTAGCAGTCACGTTTTTGTAATCTCTAATAGTAGCCTTCACCACTAAATGGTGCCATTGTAAAAATCAGCATCAGATGAGTAAAGTTGACGATTTTGCGAGAGGCAGACTCCAAGGTAAATATTTTCTTCATTTTTATTTTATTTTCTGTTTTTATATTTGTAAAACTAATCAACTGAATTTTATTTTGTTATAAAACAGAAGTAGTTTAAATATTTTGGTTACGAGAAAATTAGGATAGTGCGTCTAGATTAACCATTATTTTGGTTTTCTTAAACCACCTAGTGATTTTACCTTGAGACATCCAAACACATTGTAGCGTAGTACACGTTCCAAGACACATCATATGCAAGGTTCTTAAATATTAAGATGTGTTTAGGATCATGGAAAAATGTTCTAATCTTATGTAGTCTTTTAAACACATTTAATGTTATATAATAGTTCATAATTCATTATTCATAATTCATTATTTAATTCATTACCATGAAGAAATATAATTTTTTGTTGTTTGGTGCAAAATTGGTTCATGTACTTCCTGAACAATAAAGACTTTCCCCTAGTACAACAGGATGTGTCCCATGGTACAATAGAATGTTGTATCTCGTGACAACTTGGAACTCTTACTTTAAATGGCTGGTAATATTTTATTTTAAAACTGTCTGAATTTTAAAAAATGAATTACACAAAAATGTTGGGGTATTTTAATGTGACTTTTAGATTTTAAATTTAATTCAAATAACTGGCTTTAAAATTAACATATGAAAAGTGTCCCAAGTTACAACACTCTCCCCTACGCTTAACAGATTTATAACTCCTAGAAAGTTAGAAAAGATAATCGTACTTAACAGTTGTGTATCTATAGCTATAAAAAATACTACTTTCTATGATCAATATTAGAAAATCGAGCTTCTCCATGTGTCTAAAGAAAGGCATTGTAAATGAACCATTTCCTCCTCAAAGAAAGGGTAAATGAGCAGGAAAAAAGAAAAAAAAAACTCCGAAATAGAACCAGTTATTACTCCAAAATAGCATTATTAGACAAACAAGGACTAGCCAATTCCTTATGAGGTATTTATTGCCTATCAATATTGATATTCATTGTTTGAGACTACAGCGAATACCTCTCACTTTTGGTTATAAGAGAAGTTGTCAAAAGTTCAGTTTTGAAATACCAATCACATTAAATATTTTACACTCCCCCCCTCCCCGAATTTATGCCTCTGAGCCCGACTACCTTCATCGTTGCTCCATTCTAACTCCGTTGCATCCCTATTTCGTACAATATAATAAAAAATAGAAAATGTTACTTTCTCCTCTCACTGAAAAAAAATTTAAGATTTTTTTTAATTCCCAATGTCTCATCTCGACTAAATTCAAGTAGTCAAAACTCACACCCAAATGACATTAAGACATATAGAGTTGGTTAGGGAACCCACACGAGTTAGCTGGGAAGCAAGTTGAAAGTCCCCGAAAAAATATCTTCGTCCCAATTAATTCGAACACTATAGTTTATATAATTATGTGATATAAATGCAGAAAATGTTCCTCATTCTTGCTATACACACTACTAGCCATTAAAATTTCTACACAAAGAAGAAATTGCTGGAAGGAAGCTAAATTTTGCACAAATGATAGCAAAATTGATATTAGAAAGTGATTACAAAATGAAAGCAATATGATCATGTATTGTTGGAAAAATCTCAAATAAATGGAGATTTAAGTACCCTGTCAAGCCACCTCTAGCGTGAATGAACAAAGTACGAAGCGATACAATCGAGCATTGAGGCATGGCAGTCTCCTACGATATCCTACATCATCTCATACCACAGCTGCTGTAAACGTGCCACTCATTCGACCAAACTCATACGGATGTGTTGGCACTCAGGACGGGGCTCCCAGGAGCTATTTTTTAATAAGGCAATGCTCGATTACACGCAACAAGGTTGTCAAGAGACTTCCTCTTCCTCATTATCACTTTCTCCGGTCTACGCGAAGAACTGATTTGTCACAAATCGAGCACATCTGGGATCACTTAGACTGTAAATTGGACAGCCTGTAAGTTTGATCAAGTTAGTGGTGCGTATACAGCAACTGTGATATGAGAGGACGTAGGACATCGTACGAAACTGTTATGCCTCAATGTTCGACTGTATCGACTCTTACATTCACGCTAGAGGTGGCGCAACGGGGAACTTAAACCTCCATTTATGTGGGATTTTTCCAGTAATAAATGATCATTTTGCTTTCATTTTGTTATCGTTTTCTAGTGTTTATGTTGCCATAACATGTGCGAAATTTTGTTTCATTCTGACAACTCCTTCTTGATGTAGCAATTTTAATGGCCAGTTGTGTATATTATTCTCACAGAAACGGTGAGTTTCATGTCCGTGTAATAATTTACGAATGTTTGTGACTCATACATATTGCTAGGGGTTTAAATATATTTCAGGATCGAGTTCAACATGATCATTAAAAATAGTATTTCTATATTTAATTTTGTATGTCTTTAATGTAAGTCTAAAGTACCCAAATTTCATTTTCTTACTGTCACCACTGTTACAAAAACAAACAACACTTATTTCTATGCAAACATGCAATGAGTTCACATTTTTGTGGTTTTATTTTAAAATATTGAAGCATTGAAGAAAAAACAAGCATTTAAAATTAAATTTTCATTAAAAATTAGATCACGTAATTATTTTTTAGTTTGTCCCCAGCGGTAGGTGTCATTCCCTCACAACAGTCAATATCCTTTCCAAAATTACAACGATATGATATTTTTTTCAGCAAAAGATATAATAAATTACAGCTGGAAACCCATATAAATATTCGAACATATTTGTATCCTTAATCTGTCGGAAATTATAACTCGGAATATGTATGGAAAGCATAAAATTAGAGAAGGGTTTTCGCATCCGTCATTCCCTTACATCTGTTTTTACAGAAAATAAAATAGAATAATGCATGAAAATTGCAAAATTAATAGTTGCAGCCTCATTTTAGAATATTTGTATGCCAATAAACTCAAATATCAGTTTGACCAAGGCCTATAATTCAATTTTAATGAATCGTCATGTGTCACTAGTGATGGAATGACGCTTAAGTGAGTTTATAATGAGGAGGGTATAATGCTACTCGAAAAATATTTTTGTATTACAGGACCAATTTTTTTTCTTCAAAAAACCCTTACGTATGTCTCTGAGGTTTTATAGGTTTTATCTGATTTCACATACTTTTAATTTTTCTGAACTTAATAAGCGATAGGCTACAAACTATATTCCGAGACACTATTTCATTTTAGGGCAGTATTCACTTAATAGATCTTTCGCTATTAATTTCTATATGAAAAAATGCTTTAAAATAATTTAAGAAAAAAGAGGTATTGAGGAAAGAAAAAGGAAACAAATACCTCCGAATATAGTATTAGAACATCTGATCCCAACTTGAGGCTCACGTCCCTCAGCGGAATTTGTTGAAACCCTAGGGAAAATAAGCATACTGTACGATATAATTTAATCAAACATGAATAAGAGCATTTATGAAATCCATTTCATAATAGTGAAACACGAATGAAAAAATCACGACAAATAGTTTCAATCTATACCTTTAAGTAACAATATGTCTAACAGTGAAATAGACGAAACAAGAGAGATTATTTACGAATAAGGGAAGGTTGCCGTCAATGAGCCAGTTCCATGACTAGACCGCGAAGATATTTCCCGTACCAGAGTTTGTGCAGTCGCGTTATCAGTTTTAGCACCTTCCATTTTCTGAAAATAGTAGTCAAACTGCAGAATCGTCAAGTAGTTAAAATTATTTAATCATATTGTTAATTGGTCAGAAAAGATTTCTAACATTATCTTACTAATTATTGATATTTTTATTTAGTTATAACATGTTTTGACTATCACTGCTCATTAAAACGTGAACGTTGACTTAAAAGAGTGCATTTTCAAATGCAATTCACCATACTTCATGTTTCATCATGATTCGTCACAGCAGAACACCTGTAAGAAAATTTAAAATGACGCTGATGCTATCATTTTATCATCAGGTGTTTCCTTGAATGGACCACCTGACAAAGACATTCATAGAAATTTTCAAATATTCATGTAACGTCAGCTCAATTACCTTTGAAAATTGCTCAATTGTTTTAAAATAAATATGGCAATGAAAAAAACTTTTTAACAAAAAAATTGAACCGCCGAAAAAACTGAAAAGCAAAAAATAATGAACCGTTTTAATTAAACCTTAATAACTAAGTTCTTAAACTGATGTAAGTATACCTAAGTATATATTTTTGTAATAATTTAGAGTTTTTAATTAACCTTAATAACTCAGTTCTTAAATTAATGTAAGTATACCTAAGTAGTTTTGAGTCGGTGCCAAACAAGCAAATTAATTATTTTTGTAAAGCGTGAAGCGCAGCGGTGGCGTATGGCGACAGGCCCATTCGCCGGAAAATGCCGAGCGTTCACGAAGTTAAACCCGAACGTCGTCGAGTGATCTCGAAGAAGCACGTGTCGAGTATTTGGCTGCTACTGAGCTTTTGCCTCATATACAACAGTCAAAATGTTTATATCATTGTTCATCATACTGAAGAAGGATTTCTCATCTTGTTAAAAGCTCAAATAAATGGTTTTGTGGGTCATAGTATTATTCAGCGTAAGTATGGCACAACAACTGTAGCCTTTAATTGCATACATGATCCTGAAGATTTTTCTCACTGGTTGTTTGCCTCTCTCGTGCGAGGTCCCAAAGGTTTCAAAGCTCCAACGAGAGGTACTTTTTGTTGTATACGATCTACTAGCATTCATGATTTAATGATGGCGTGTGGAGGGAGCATTTTTTGAAACATTTATGTTTAATCGCCGGACATTTCACATTACATTGCTAATTTTATTTTGTTATTTCTTTAAATTTAGGTAATTTAGGGACTTTTGTTTATTTATTGTTTGGCACCGACTCAAAACTACTTAGGTATACTTACATTAATTTAAGAACTGAGTTATTAAGGTTAATTAAAAACTCTAAATTATTACAAAAATATATACTTAGGTATATTTACATCAGTTTAAGAACTTAGTTATTAAGGTTTAATTAAAACGGTTCTTTTTTTTTTTGCTTTTCAGTTTTTTCGGCGGTTCAATTTTTTTGTTAAAAAGTTTTTATTTTATAATTTTTTGTGGCTGTAAGCTACTAATGTGGCTATAATCTGTATGCTTATATTTTTGATTACTTTTAAAATAGCTACCTACCTTACTTTAACTATTAATATATATATATATATATATATATATATATATATATATATATATATATATATATATATATAATCGTATTTTAACAATTATCTGTTGTGTTACATAAATAATTTTTAAAAAGCAGTCTTTATGTACTAACATGGGTAGGCCTACAAAAAATGCTGCTCGGATGAGGAAAAGATGTTTAAAAGAATCTATTAATGAGAATGAAAAAAGGTTGGAAGCAAACAGAAAGAGAATTACATTAACACGTTTCACAGGAGAGTTTAGGTCAGCGCGAGGAAAGACTGTCGAGAATGAGAAGCTACAATAACGATAGGTTATTGCAAGAAGGTGATAAGCAGCGCGCTCGTCGTTTAGAAATGATAAGGGAGCGACTTTCAAATGAGAGTGAAGAGCAACGCGCTCATCGTTTAGATCTGATAAGAGAGCGAGTTTCAAATGAAATTGAGGACGAACGTATGCTGCGTTTGGATGCTGCTCGTAACCGTTCAGCAATGGTGGTACTTCACGAATCTTCCGAGGAGAGAACTAATCGTCTGAGCGCCATGCGACAAGCAGCTCGCGAGCGAAGAAACCAGTGTAATGCAGAAAACTTTAAGAAATCAATTAATGTTTATGCTGACTTGTCGTGTTCAATGTGCAAAAACAATTTGTATCCTCAGCAACGGAGGAAATTGCAAACTAAAAATTTAGGCTCTATTTTGCCTAACGAACTGGTAGCTTTAGGTAATATAATTACTTGTTCACGATGCTCAAACAATATTAAAAAACATAAAACTCCACCCCAGGCCTATTGGAACAAAATGTCGGTAGCTGCAATACCTACAGAAATTGATGAGTTATCGGAAATTGAGAAACGTTTTATTTGCAGAGTAGTGCCATTTCTTAAAATAATTTTCATACAAATCCTGTATATAAAAAATGTTTGACGACTGGCACTGAAAACTAACCCTAATCACAAGTACCAGAGATTGAGAGGCTACACTGCCGTGTGCAGGTAAAGGGCTATAACTGCAATTTTTATCTTTTTTTTTTTTTTTTTTTTTTTTTTTGCATTTTGTCATCATTGTTTGTACGTTAGCTTTGTTGTACAAACTAACTTATTTGGTTTCCGCTAAAAAAAATATAATTCCAACATTTCCCAGTTGATGGTACTGAATCCAGCGCACAATTCTTCAAATATCTCGAAAACTCATTTCTGCAGATACTGTCGTTTACCTGCTCAAGACAGTACACACGAGAGACATACAAGTCTGCATCTCATTCATCGTGAGGTTTTTTTTTTTTTTTTTGTTATACCCAATTCAGCATCAAAAAATCTTAGAGTGAACTACAAATCGCCCCCCTTTCCCCACCCTTAGGGTAGGATTTTTTCCCTCAAATTTATATAGAAACAACTTCAGGCCCTTTCCAATAAAAAAAAGAATATTCTAAATCGGACTATTCTGTAAAAAGTTATGTGTGGTCATATATAAAAAAATCTGTGAGTGAACAACAAATCTCCCCCTTTTCCCACCCTTAGGGTAGGAATTTTTTCTCCAAATTTATATGAGACCAACTTCAGGGTATAACCTTTCCAATAAAAAAAGAATTATCAAAATCGGACTATTTTGTAAAACGTTATGTGTGGTCATACATTAAAAATCTGTGAGTGAACAACAAATCAACCCCCTTTTCCCACCCTTAGGTTCGGAATTTTTTTTCAAAATTTTTATGGGACCACTTTCGGGGTATATCCTTTCCAATAAAAAAAGAATTATCAAAATCAGACTGTTCTGTCAAAAGTTATGCGTGGTCATACATTTAAAAAAATATATATATATATACGTGTCGAATTGAGAACCTCCTCCGTTTTTTCGTCGGTTAAAAATATAATCTCAGTATTTCATGAAAACTTCAAGGCAATTATTTTTATCAAATTGATTAAAAATTTAAACATAATAATAATACAGTTCCAAATACTTTTGCTGCACCAAAAAAAAAAAAAAAAAAATGCAAAATTAGTAAAACATGGCCAGTGGACAAGTGGTAACGTGCCATAGAAGCTTATAGAAATGGTGGCATGGACCTTAACGAAGTCTGCCGACAGTATAGAGTCCGGAAAGCAACTTTAAACAGTCGCATGGAAGATAAAAATCACTTTGTTGTTGACCCTTAGTCACTTATTAAAAAATTTAGAAGGTAAGCCCTCCGATATATTAAAATTATTAGTGAATCAGATTTTGAAACTAAAGAAGACGTTTTTGGAATTACTTCCAAAAAATTGGGAGAATTGGCCTTTCAAGAGGCTCAGAAAAATAACATATCCCACAGATTTTATTAAGATAAAAAGTCTGTTAATTCTATAGTATTTGGTAGTTGAGGCTTAAGCTTCTGGTTTCAGTAATAAAATAGTCAAAAATGTTCTCTGCCATTCTAGAGAGCAAGTACAATCTTGCGTCAAACAAAAATTTTCAAAATCGGTTTAACAAAATTCTCAACAATTGAAAAGAGGTTGAAAAGATATTAGCAAAAGACAATGGTGTACAGGTTGGGAAAGTATTTACTGGTGAACGATGTGTGATGACAACAGCTGGGTGTTGTGTGAGTTCCGTTTTCTTTTTTTTTTTTTATGTTCCTCTTATCCGAAAATAAAACATTTTGGAAAATAATCATTTTTTCTGAAACTCATTGTTATTTATAATGTTTATTGATCACCTGTTATATATATTTGTAAATTATGCATTGTTTTTTTAATTTGAGAATGTGATCCTTTGATGGAAACTTGATAGTCTATCCATAGCAACGATAGCTATGAATAGACCACATGATAAAAAATATTTATTTTTGATTTTCTTTCTTTATTGTGTATATTTATCGTGAAAGTAAATATTATTTTTAAAAGAGAAATATACTGAGAAATTGTTCCTATAACTAACGTACAATTTAAGTTAAATTTCCTTTCTAAAAAAAATCGAAAACTTTTATGTGGTTCATTGACGGCAACCTTTGTCTAACTTATTGTGAAGCTGTTAACAAGACATTTCTCCATGCAAATGGATGAGCTAACTTTAAAAGACAGTGAGCTCGTATTTATACGGACTTAAGATACGTTAAAAACGGTGCGTTTTCTAACAACATATTACTACACTCCTGTTTGATAAATTGCAAAACCACCAAGGACTTACGCGAGTGAGCTGAAAATTGCAGGAAATGTAAAGTAGGGCATGATATGCAAATGATTAGAATTTCAGACCGGTAGCGCATGCGTATGCTAAGTAGCGCCCTCTGAACTGCGGATCAAACCGAATATAAATACGCAGCGAGGCGTGTATGATTATCGGTGTTTATATGTTAGAGTAAACGCTAACTGAATCTTTACTATGCCTCTTCGACGAAAGAAAACAAATTTTGAGCAAATTTCGGAGTTTGAACGGGGCATAATTGTCGGCCTTCGTGAAGTTGGATTCTCTTATCGTGCAGTAGCAGCTCGTGTGCAGCGTAACAGCTATAAATCATGCACGTTTGGAAGCAGTGGACGGACGAGGGTCGGACTGCTCGGAAATCCGGGAGTGAACCCTGAAATCTGACGTCAGCTCGCGATGACATACACCTGATGCGTATGGCACAGATGAACCGCACAGCTTCTTCTAGACAATTGGCAGCACAGTGGTCAACAGCTACAAGTGTTTCATTGTGTGCTTCATCAATTCGGACACGTCTGCTGCAGCGTGGGCTGCGCGCAAGGATTCCTTTATACAGGATTCCTTTCACGCAAAAACATCGCCGCCTGAGACTACAATTGGCCAATGTTCATAGGAGCTGGCGTGCTGATTGGCAGTAGGTCGTCTTTTCTAACGAATCCCGCTTCATTTTGTGGCACATGATGGCCGACTTTGTGTCAGGCGTTATGCCGGTGAACGGCACATTCTGGAGTGCATTATCGAACGCCACCGTGGACGAACACCCGGAGTTCTTGTCTGGAGTGCCATAGCATATCATGGACGATCACAATTGCTACGAATTGTGGGCAATTTGAACAGTACCCGACACATAAACGAAATTTTACAGCCCCAAGCTATTTTTTTCCTGGAAGGATTGCCAAGGGCTGTATTTCAACCGGATAATGCCCATCAACATGTCGCCAGGACTGTCAAATCCTACCTTGAATCGCAACAGGTACAGCTTCTTCCTTGGCCTAAATATTCCCCGGATATGTCACCGATTGAACAGGTGTGGGATTTCGTTGGGCGGCGTCTCGCTCGTAATCTTCGTCCAGTTGCTTCGACAAACGAATTTTGGTTGCACATACAAACAATATGGAATACTCTTCCGCAGGCAGATATTTAAACTTTGTTTCACTCTATACCGAGTCGTGTAGCAGCTCTAATTGCGGCGCGTGGTGGCCCCAACAAAATACTAATTTCTATCTTTTTTTTTAATTGTTTGTTTGGTTTGAAAATGTAATCATTTATGTGTACCATTTCCATTCAACTGCGTATTAAATTTCATTCTTCAACTATGATGCTTCCTTCATGGTGTTGCAATTTTCACAAACAAGACCTCTTATGAAATACGTCTGGTCAGTGCTAATTGTGTATTAGCTACGAGTTTGTTTGGCACTCTAGGCTTCCTTAAGAGGTTTTCCACCTCCAGCTCAGTCACTCCTATGCCGGGCTGATGAGTGCTAATAAGCACGAAACTGCAGTCCTCGGCTGGAATTGACTGAGCTGGCGGTGTATTTCATGTATTGCTAATTTATTCAGATTGATTTCATTTTTGGACAATTTGCATTGTTTATGGGTTTTCTTGGAATTTTTTACTTAACGGTTTTTTTCCTGATGGAATTATATAATAAATTTGTCATTTTATCTTTTTTTAATTTGTTTAATTTGTGATTTTTGGTATTTATACTATCTCCTGTTCCAGCGTGTTTGCTTTTCTCGGAATACTTCTCATCCAGAAGCTCACACTTCTTTGCATTGAAAAAGGTGTTCCATGTAACACCGAAACACGTGTCTGCAATCATTTGCATATTTGTTGCTTCAATACGTTGGATAATTGATTATTTTAATTTTCACCACAAAGGTATTTATTCGTTATTATTACGTACAACGTTGTTTGTTAAAAGTTCAGACATAATTTTCCGGCTTAGACTGAAATCGACAATATTTCTTGCGTTGTCTTACTTCAACAAATATAAAACAATAATTTTCCAGTTCCTACGAAATTCAGATAAGATCAATATATTATTGATTTGATTAGCATTTTACTATTATTTCATTAACTGATTACATGGCATAATTTTAAAATTTAAACGGTACGAACATATTGAAATATATACGGTAACCATAAAGCTTTTGCACGGAATTCACATTTGTGATACACAAAATTCATATACTAAAATTAATGCAGCAATACTGCAAAGAGCATTAACAATAAATTTATAATTCTTATTTTGATTTTTTGTTCATTTTTAAATGAAAAGACATGTTCTTAAAATATAAATACATTTAATGAAACGATGGATAATAAGTAAGTAAATTTGAATGTTGAAACAAGGATTACGGAGTCGATAATTATTGTCGCTACATATTAGTCGCTTAAAATATCGAACTCAAATCGCACTTCTTAAAACATGTTTTCTAATTAAACATTTCACTGTAATCATGTGACAGACATTTTTCAAGAGTCTATTCAACTAAGAAAATGTTCACCATTTAATTTACGTTATAATCGACAGAAATCCAATCCTTAACGGTTGCGTAAATATTATGAACTAATCATTCAGCCCCCTTAGGCGCAATATAGTATTTTTCTATCCCAATTCCGAGTACCGATACATACAAAGTTTCAGATAAAGAAATAAATGCGGAATTGTTACCAAAGAGCATTGATCAAAAAGGGATAAATATTGATCTCTTAAGATTAAAGGATTCATTCTGGAAGGAGAGGAAAATATAATTAATTCGTGGGGTTAGGTAAAAGCGTAGTTTTGATAGAATTATTTTTCGTGTGGGTTTAAGGTAAATGGAACATTTGATGCAAATTGGATTGGAGTATAAGCTTCGGACCGATGTGTTCGGACCGAGACATGTTGAAAAAGCTTATTTGTAATCTCCTTTATACTGCAATTGATAAAATGTATTTGATTTAATCTTCACTTGTAAGACATACTAGAAAATGCATTAAAAGAATCAATTCACTTAATAGTCTTACATTTATTGCATTTTCAAGATAGTGACCAGTGTTTATAGTAGGAAGATTTGTATAGTATTGTTGGAAAAATAATATTTTTTTAATGTTTTTTGATGTTTTAACATTTTGAGGATCACGAGTTTTGCAGTTCAGTATGCGTAAAACAAATTTTATGTACAAAAAATTATTAAATGTGGACATTAATTTATCCAGTAATCAATATTTTAATGAATATTTAAAATCCTACTTCTTTTCAATGTTGATAAAATTAATTTCTTTAATTCGTTTTTTCTCCATCAACTAACGTACGTCTGGCCGATTTAATACTTTTTATTGACACCCTTCTGTTTATTTGTATAGTTCGGCGAAAATTGGCTCAGTTTCTTTTGTATTCATAGAATATAAATATCGTTTAAATCCGCGAAAAATGCAAATCTACAACTATTTTCCAAAACTTTATTTATGTATTATTCAACTCAGGAATATTAATCTAACTAATCACAACCTAAAATTCTCTACTAAGCGTAATCGTGAGTATTTGCAGAAGTATGCAGTAAAAATGCAGTTGCTTTTAATTATTAAATTTATTTCTTTAAGATGTCATTTTTCAACAGTGCGTTCCTAAAATAAAATTTATTTGCTGATACTGAGACAATGATGTCTGAACAACATGGGAAAAGTATAATTTATATATTTTGCTTGTTCGAAAGTTTAAAAAATAGTTTGTCACTTACCGGACACTATTATGTAGCAGGTTCAAAACATAATTTTTCGTGGACTAAATAACGGAAAAAAATTAAAAATACAGCAAAAGAATTTTTATTTTCTATCTCAAGTACAATATACGCAAACATCTCAATCTTAACAGCCGAACTATAGAGGCAATAATGTATAAACTTTAATTTACGAGACACATATGTCCCATAGTCTTAAATGAACTATCTAGTTGATTACTGCTTGCCTGCTTCAATAACATTACTTAGAGTAAGTCTAATCTTGCCCCATCATATAAGGTGCCCCAGTAACTGTATTTCACGATTTTAGAACTAGGGTCCGCTCTTGTCGAATTTTTTAAGAGTATTTGTGTATAAGGAAGTTTTATGCATACACTACAGCCATTTTTAGTAAATGTTTAAGGGTAATTACAGCGTTATAGCAAAGTCAAATATAAGAGCGACATTTTTTAATGCTTGATCTAAGTTAGTTCTTTTGAGAACTTTTGTTAAAGTAACTAGCGTTTCAATATTCTGTTAAGTTATCTATTTATACAGTAAGAGAGCATCATAAAGAAGACCCTTACCGTTGATTGTAGCAAAATTGGCTTGCTATTCAAACAAACGGTGGTGGGATGATTAACCTTAAGAAAAAGGTAATATGCTCCACCTGATTACAATCTATTTGCCCCCTGAAGAATCAACAGGGTAATGTGCCCCAAATTGAATATTATTTACTTGGGTTGATATAAATCCGAAAATTATCTTTATTTATTATCTTCTGCCAGAAAACTATAAGATCGCGATCGTGTCTGCATTTGAAAGTTTTCTGGATTGTAGAATTCTTTTCTGAGGTTTACATTTTTTTTCTGTTCTATGAAACACAACATTCAGCTTATTTCATTGCTAAAAATGTTGATTCAAATCATCGGTGTTCCCCAACCTGTGACTCGCAACCCCTGTCAGAATCGGATACAAGAGCGAGGGTCATGGGACATGTCCCCCCCCCCTAAACCGTCGACAATATTGGCCGTCCACATTGTGTTCGAACACTTAATGAATAAAATGTGAACGGCTCCAGTAATCAATATTTTAGTGAATAATTGATATGCTACTTCTTTTCAATGTTGACAAAATTAATTACTTTCGTTTTTTCGCCATCAACTAATTTACATCTGGCCGATTTAATACTTTTTATTGACACCCTTTTATTTCAGATTTTTTTTTCACCTAAAACCGTAGGCTGGTTTGTGGGGAACCACTGGTCGCAACATTATTCTTAATTTTTACATGTATAGACAGTAATGTCTCAAAGTTTATAGTATAGAAGGGACCGAGAGAGCAGCTTGTAATTGGAATTTACGTAAGTCGGGCACAGTATTTTCAATTCATTTATCATCGTTATAATAAACAAATGTTAGTAACGAAACATAAAGATTGCGACTGAGACGAATATTTGGCATCATTGCACTTTAATACGCGTCACGAAATCACATAAGGCATCTAATCATAAATGATAGTCATCATCCTTTAGCAAGGAGTATAAAAATGTAAGAGACGCTTACAAAAAACTGGTAGCTATCAATGCTTGGGCTCGAACGAATGATATATAAACGTTTGAACTCGGGTTAATAACTATTACTGGCAGCTAATTGACAACATATTTGAAATGGTATTATTTGTGTATTACAGCACAATGAATCAACTAAAGCATTCGTGGAATGCATTCTGTCTTTGACATGTGATAAAAATTGAGATATCTCGTAACTCCGAGTTGATGTAATTCGGCATACGTCGGTGTACAGAAGAAAAAAAAAATCATCATTTTCATTGTCCTTGGCGTTGACGCTACTTTCAGATGATTTTATTTCTAAAAGTGTATTATATAAATTCGTTTCTATGAAGTTGTCATTTTTTTTTAAATTTTATCAACAGCTAATAGTATTGTGTAACTTTTTGCAATTTAATGAAATTGGATTTCGTATAGTTCGCGCTTAACACAAATGCATAGTGATTTTTTAAAATCCAGAACTGAGTAAAATAACTTTGAAAGTGTCGAAATATGTTAAAAATCACAGAAGTTTTTTTAAATCTAATTTCAAAATTTATTTTATGTTACAAACATTATAACGCATAAACAAAATGCATAAGGACTTTTGTTTTTGCGTAAATTAGCAATCACTACGCTACTCGTATTATGATTCTTATTGATTGGCATTCATTTAGTTAACTGTTAATACTTTTTGCCTGTTATACGAAGTTTGGTAACGTTGCCTCAAGTACGGCATTTAACCTGATGTAGGGGGACGAATTGTCTGACTGTCAAGGTAAAATGCCCCAAAGTAGCAATTTTGCTCTTATTGCAATAAAGAAATTTAATTCGCAGTTTTTAAC
Source organism: Uloborus diversus (assembly GCF_026930045.1). Classification (NCBI taxonomy): domain Eukaryota; kingdom Metazoa; phylum Arthropoda; class Arachnida; order Araneae; family Uloboridae; genus Uloborus; species Uloborus diversus. The sequence continues at coordinate 91,541,345 of NC_072731.1, read as the reverse complement.
CCAGATCAGTTTTTTTCGCAGTCATAATTAATTTTATACATTATTTAGACCTATATTAAAAGAGACCGGAGGTACTATTTTTTATTTTTCGTCATTGTACTTTGTTTAAAAAAAGCTTCAGCTTAGTTGGGTTGATTAGTAGATATAACTATGGAACACATGTTTTAAAATGACATCTTTTTATAATGTAATTTATCTTGAGTATGCTCAAGTTGCGATCTGCTCTTGGAAGAACATGATTCACTTGTTTCGCTCCAAGCGGCAACGCATATCTTACATAGTCCGACCGTAAACAAATGACCCTTATTAATCATGTGAGAAAACGAGCCCATTTCTTAAAAAAAAATAGAGAAGGAAGAGGGAAACGTGCCATAATTTGGAGCTTAGCAACATTTTGACGGTATGAAAAAATAAATGTACTTCTAGCATAATTTCGTTTTGTGATTAGTTTGACCTGAAATGTTAAAGTTGCAGCAATAACTACATTTAGTTGATGGAAGAGTAAAAATAACATTCTTTATTGCAACCCTACTCTCGCCAATTTTGAATTCAAATTAATTATAGGAGGGGTTGTTATCTCTGACCAATGGCTGCTGAAAGAAGCATAACCAAAACCCACCCACTTACGTAGGATGTGACCTGTACAATGAATGAGACATCTGCCACACATAATTGAAACGTTTTATCTATTTGGCTAATTTCTATAATTCCAAGGTTACGTATTCAAGCTCTAGATCCAAGGACGCATTAGCAAATTCCGTTCCAATGTTTTTCTCCATATCACCCGATCACGAAAATGGATAAATCTGAAGCTAGTCGGAGAAAAGGGTCAACTTTTCGCGGTCAGACTTGATCCATTTTTGCACTGCTTCTCAACATGAGAGGAGTGCCCTCTAGGGCAGAAGAAAAATTTCAACGGGGAGGGGGGCGGCGTGACAGTTTTGAAAAAGTAAAACGAAAAAACGAAACTGACTATAATTTGCAGTTTCATGTTCACATTTGACTCTTTTTGCCGTAAGCAGACTTTTTAGATGTTCAGTTTACCTCCATATGTGTCTGAAAATGGAGTTTTATAACGTACACAAGGTCACAAAACATCGAGCAAGGCATTTAACATGACCAAAGGCCACTTTTTCACAGTCACAACCTAATATTCTTGTCAATGACAAACTGTAGCAAATCTGTATTGATGTTGTGAAAGGGACCACCATAACATGCTAATATCACTCAGATAATATATTCCCCATAAATAATTTGCATTTTATTATTTCATTCTTTGATTTTATGCGTCCTAATATCAAGCTCTAAATAATGTTATGCATAGTAAAACCAAATTTTCTGTTACTTATTAATAGTTTACTCTTATTACTCTTGTCTATACGCAGCATTTTGTGATTTTAAGGTAAATAGCAAAATGCTCAAACTATCTCTAACAAATAGGAAATGATTTGTAAACTATTTTATTACAATTCCATTATTTCATTACCTCAATTACTTACATTATTTTCATTATTACCATGAACAAAGGATAATTAGATACTAGTGGAACATTCACTAATGTAGCAATTATCATTTATCAATCATAATTAGATACTAATAAAACATTCATTACTGCAATGATTACCATGAATAAATAATAATAAATGACTTTGTTCGTAAAACTTCCAAGCAATGTATTATTTTCCCTTCACTCCAAGGGATTGATGGCGGAGAATGGTTTTATTCCTATAAATATTATTGTCAGAAAATTCCTCAAACACTTCAAATTTAATTTTATTTTTCGAATTTTCATTCGCTTCTCGAATTTTTGTAACTAAAATTTAGAATAGAAAACCTCTAATAACCCAATAACCTAATATTTAGGGGTGAATATCACCTTGTTGGAAGTTTTTATTACGGATAAAAAATCACCGGTTCCATATGTCTGAGTGTTCTATCCATGTGCAAAGTTTTATTCCAATTGGGAAGTGACACTTCCGTCGGGTTACTTGTTGGAAGATAATCGCGCAGTAAGAGATGGAGACAGAATTTAAAGGGTAAGAGAAGAAATGTATATAGAGAGTGTTCGTGCTGGAAAACGGATCTTGTCCGCTGAAGCAATTTGCATTTCACGTATTCATGAATTGGTTACGCAATTAGAGACTAATTTCAGTTTATATTTGCTGCTTATTTGTCAGAAATGTTTCTTTTCAGTTGTATGAAACGGAAAACTGATAGTGATTTTTGTTAATTGCACATCAAGAGGAAGCTTTTAAATAAATAATTGTAGCAGGATCTACACTCTGGATCACGCAAAACCTGTACCTGATGAAAATAATTTAACTTTTTCGAACAAATCATTTAACACTCATTTAATACATTTGTAATATTTGGGTAAAATTGTTAATTCGGTTTTCTCAATAAATAGTTCATGAAATACTTAAAAAACCCTTATGAGTGTTATCGTATTAAATAGTACATTTTTTTGTGATTATCATTTATTTGTTGTGAATTAGTGTATGAGTACTAATGGATCTCACTAAAACTGAAGATTGAAAATTTTTTTACCTATTCTTAGATTTCAATAAATAAATAAATGAATCCGTTATATATTAGAACTAGCAACTAAGACTTGTGAATTATGTATTCCATTGTTTTAGCGCACTACGTTAAACGAACTTAAATGTGACTTCAGTCACACAAAGGAAGTCAGTTCATCACATGATTTACTTTTACACCAATTTAATGTTATTTCCCCATTATTGGCAATTTTAATGTAATTCAATAGTTAACTCTCTAAATTTCACCAACAGTGGCCAAATTGAAACCAGATTTAAAAAGAAAAAAAATCGCTAAATTTGTCACCGAGTTAGTGAAAAAAACTTGGCGACCAAAAGACTGGTTATATATCACCAACTGCCCGCCAAATTATAACACCACTTGAGTTTGCATCGAAATTAACAATGAGTTTCCCCCAAAAAGGTGTAAAAGACCCCTTGAAAAACATCCAAACGCAACCAAAAGGGGAGGTGCACAACTAGACCCCACTAGAAGTCTACGTAGCAAGTTTCCACTTTCTAAAACATAATGTTCTTGAATTATGAGACATACATACGCACATATGTACAAACGCACATACATACGTACATACAGACGTCACGAGAAAACTCGTTTTAACTAAATCGGGGATATTTCGGGAAACTACGTTCTTTGTTATATACACACGTGTGGTCGGGTCGAAAAAAAAATCAACATTCATTCGGGGGTGAGCAAAATGGAAATTAAGGCCGATTTTTGAGTGAAAATTTTTTCGCGAATAAAATCTAAAAACATGAGTGAAAGCGAAGTTAATAAACTATGGTTATAAAACTGATCATTGAAGGTTGACAAGTCGTTTTCTTTAATCGAGAGATAGTATTTAATTACTTACTATTACACATTCACTCATTTAAAGAATGTTTTGATCTACAAATTTAATTTAGGACTTTCAGTTGTTTCAAACTTGTGTGATAATCTTTTAAGCTTATTTTCCGAAGCATTTTATTTTTTTTTTTAAATTTTAAATAAACATGAATTTTAAACACTCTATAGCAAATCATAATTTAAGGTATTTATTGAGGAAATTTAATTTTTCGTTGGAATGTTTTATTTTTGATCAGCATTTAGCATACGTTTTTTCCTGACTTAAAAAAGTATTAATAATTCTTTACATACAACGCAGACAAAGTAATATTTTGTCAACCTCAGAAATAACTTTTTATAAAAGACTGAATTTGCGCTAGGACTTGTCTAACGTTGTTTTCACATGCACATTGATAGGTTGCAAGAAGATAAAAAAAAGAGAGAAAACCGTGACATTTCAATATTTTTATAAAATATTTTTCTTGTGTTTATTTTCAAAAAACAAACTGGATCTAAAAATCAAATTCAGTCGAGCTCCTTTGATCCTGCTCGAAAAAAAAAGTAAGCTCGAAAACAAAAACATGAAATTCCAGACATTTTATTTCAGACAGTAAATGCCAATGCCGTGTTTACCATTTATTTTCCCAAATCTACACCTTTGACAGACAGCCATGTTTCGTTGCTCAGTTCTAACCTAATTTAAGTTGATATGTGACACTGCTCAAATTGCTTCAAACTTTTTCAAAACATGGGGCATCGATTCGACGCTGCATAAACGGTAATAATAGTGGAAGTTTGGAACTTGAAGAAAGAGCGAGAAAAAGCGAGAGAAATGTAAAAATACAAGGGAAAAACAACAAAAGAAAAATCTAAGATCAATTTTTAGCGGTTTTGTAGGACTTTTCATTTTTCTTCTGGACGGGAGCTGTTGCAACAGTTTGACTGCGAAATGTTCCTCGTTTTTCATTTCTGTTGCTTTTTTTAACCTTTCATGCGTTCTACCCCCCTCCCCTCATCCCCTTCCCCACCACTACTTCCAGCTCTCCAACTCGGAAGCATTATTTTTTTTTTTACTACAGCATTGTTGAATGACAGCTTTCTTTCTTAAAGGAAGGATAAATGAACATCGTTTTTTTTAAAGCGTATATAAGAAGTTTTTTTTTTTCCTTTTCCTATCAATACACACATAATGTCGATTATAAAACTACTAAATACAAAAACAATATATATATATATATGTATGTGTGTGTGTGTGTGTGTGTATGTGTGTATTGGAGAAAACAATACTTGATCAACATATTATATAATCATACCGAGTTATTGGATCATTCCACCGTCACATGCGGGGCAATAATTAAACAAGGGTAAGCACAATTTATTAATCTTTACATTCGATACAAAGATATTCTTGACACAGTTATATTTTGATTAAAAATTTTGTTATTTAAAGTTTAATTTATTATTAAACTTAAATTTAACTTTAATATTAACTTATTTATTTTAAAGTTTAATATTTTCATGCGTCACGTGCGAGCATCTAAAGTCAACCTCTTATTTATTCACGTAAGAATTAGGTAATATTTTCGTTATATATATAAATATAGCATTGACAGAATAAATTGTAGATTATGAAAGCAAATGTTCCAATGCAAAGGGAACATATCTCATTTGTTGAGAAATAATAGTTTAAACCGTTGAAAAATATTACGCATTTTGCCATTCCATATAAAAGTAGACACATTGTCTCGCATGGGACGATTCATAAAAAAGTCATAATTTTGAAAGGAAATGACGAAATATTTTGCTTAAGGAATCACACATACGTTTGTATTTTTTTAAGAAAAAAAATTGTTCTTTATCATTTTAAATTAAATGCATGGGGCGTCACGAGCAGGATCAAATCGACCGTTTCCGTGGAATGATCCTACTACATAATATTACACTTCATTGTTTGTATCAGTCATTTTATTATTATCATTGTTTTAATCTTCATTAAACTAAAGATAAATAAACAGTAAAAATTAGTTTTTGATTAAAATTTTAAATTTTTGCTTTATGTAGGAAATATATTTTGATAGGAAATATAAAATGCTGTGGTACATATGGGTCTGTAGGGGCAACTTTTCATCATTTTGAACTTTGAAGTTGCAAAAAGACAAGGTTGATTATACACCCTATAGGACTCGACCGATGCATCGGCGCCGATGGTTCAACAATTTAGCCATCGGCATCGGCATCGGCGGCCGATGCCAACTTGCAGGAAACATCGGCCCATCGGCCTTAAAAAACATCGAAAAGCCGATGGAATTGGCCGATGTTTTGGAAAAAAAAAAGGACCTTTGTTCTTTTACTTTTAATACTAACTAAAGGGAGTTATTGTTTTCATATAAAATTGCTTACTTAAATTTCAGTATGAATTTCTATTTTAGTCACCCCTGAAAGAGTTTTTAATACTGCATTCAGGTACCAAACAAGATAATTATTGTGTTGTTTCTTGCGGCTGGATGTACGTATGTTCTCTCATAAGTCATAACTCAAAAATTGTAACCTGTAGAAGGCTAAATTTTCGCATGTAGTATGCGTTAGATTTTTTTTGAGCAATCACGATTGCTTATTGTTCTCATTTGATTGTCCTTAAAGTTACGCTGATTTTATTCTCCCCACCCCACCTCCCCCTGCAGCACTCCCGCCCACGAACCTCTGCAGGCGTGGTTCCTCCGGTCTTGAGCAATGTCCCTGGTAATCCGCTTCTCATTGTCGGTGACGTTCATGTCCTACACACGCTCATACACACACACACACACACGCCTATGTGCATACACAGTAGGGTGGGGCAAAAAATGAAAAGTTTTTCCGATCAACTAGTAATAGTTGCCAAAAGTTGTCTTATGTGAAAGTTAGCTAATGTGCAAAATTTGACGAAAATCGGTTAATATCTTCAGGGGGCGCTGCGATCGCAAGGTTTTAACATTGTTTTTTTCCTATAAAATCATGGTTTCAATGTAAAAATCATGCTTTTTTCTAACTTTAATTTCACCTTTTTTAATTCTAAAGGACATGTATGTATTAAGAACATATAGAATAGCTTCCAAAAGAAATTTGGTCACTAAACGTTAGCATTAAAAGAAAGCAATGCATGGTTTTGTTGTAAAAACGTAATTTGAAGAGACATTGCCTTCGAGCTCTTAGAATCATGTGAAATGCCATTTAAATACATCATACAACCTTGAACTCTAACCGAGAAAAGTTCCAGACGTATTTCTGCAGCATCGAGTGCACAGCACAGTGTATGTTTATATTTTCAGTGCATTGAAACGCCATCTCTAACACCATAATGAGCGGAAAACATTCGAAGGATTATTGTGCTGGATCGAAAGTAAAAACAAGGAAAATGTTAAAAGACTCCATTTTCGGAACACCAAAAAATTTGTCTGATTCTGTGTTACCTACGTATGAAGATGTATTTAAGTATTATTTATTTCTTGCACACGAAAAGAAACAGTTTAGTTCTTCCAAAGAGCCCACAGTGACAGAGATAGCAGAAGACGTAGCCACGAAGTTAGAAGAGATATGGCATCGTTCCTCTATTCCTATAGTTTCACATAAACGAATCGTTCAAATGATTCGACATTTTCACGGCAAATATAAAAACCTGAAGAAAACTATGAACAAAAAATCTGTTAAAACAAATGCGTTTAACGCAAAGATGCAGTTATTTGCATCCGAAGCTCGAGAAAAACTTTTCGACATCGCTTGTTCTAAATGCCGTTTCAGTGCGTGTAACTGCGACAAGACTCGCAAAGTTCCTTCCAAAGAACAACTTTTTCTTTTTGATCAGCGTGGTGATAGAGAAATGTTTTTTTGGAAACATTGATATTCAAACCACAAGAAAATTAAAACTGAGTTTTGAATGAAAAAAGAAAGAAGAATCAAGAGCGAAGAGGGAAAGCATAGTTAATACCCGTGAAGAAGGTTCTGAAGAAACAGAAATTGATAAAGAATATTCAATAGAAGGTACGGACGAAAAGGATCCTGAATTTATAGTTATAAATTATAAAGCAAGCACTTCGCAAGCAAGAGTCAGTTTGAACAAATTTTCTAAAACGTGTGACCGATACGATGTTTCGAATAGATCAGCGGCCGCGTTGGCATCATCCATATTAGAAGACGTGGGCTTAATTTCTCCTGAAACATCTTCAAATATAATCGATCCAAGCAAAGTGAAACGAGAGCGTAAAAAAGTGAGAAAAAATCTGCAAGCTCATCACCAAGGGCCAAAATGTGCTGATGTACAAGGGCTGTACTTTGATGGCCGAAAGGATAGTACATTGTTCTTGGAACAATCTGTGTCCGGCAGTTATCATCGAAAAATAATTATTGAAGAACATGTAACACTGGTTATGCTGCCAGATAATAAATACTTAGGACATATTTTGCCAAATCGATCAAACGCAGAAGGAATTGCAAACGGCATACTGGATTTTATTGTCGAAAACAAAATTGATATTACTCAGTTGTGCGCCGTTGGATGTGACGGTACTGCAGTAAATACCGGAAGAAAAAGTGGCGTGATTTTACGCCTTGAAACATTCTTTCACAGACCATTGCAGTGTTTAATATGCCAGCTTCATGGCAACGAATTGCTGCTTCGCCATTTAGTAGAATACTTGGATGGACCAAGTACTAATCCCCGAGGATTCAGCGGTCCTATTGGCAAAATGTTGATAGGCTGCAAATCACTACCGATAGTGAAATATAAAGCCGTTGAGTGCAATATTCAAAACATGCCAACTATCGACCGAGGGGAACTAAGTACTGACCAGAAATATCTACTGGAAATATTTGAAGCCGTTATTAGTGGCAACTGCTCCGTACACCTTTCTGAAAGAGTACCTGGTTTCTTGAGTCATTCTAGATGGCTCACGACAGCCAGTCGGATTTTGCGTTTGTACATCGGCACAGAATATCCAACAGCAAATTTAAAAATGCTTGTTTCATTCGTTATTAAAGTTTATACACCTTGCTGGTTTCTAATTAAGTGCAACTCAGCATGCAAGGATGGTGCACGAAACTTGTGGCACGTTATTCATCTGTCGCGTTATTTGCCAGACGACCTGTTACATGTCATCGATCCAGTCATTCAGCGGAACGCCTTTTTTGCACATCCTGAAAACATCTTGCTGGCGATGTTAAATGATGATCGAAGGCATGTACGGCAGTTAGCTGCTCTGTGAACAATAATGATATGCGTACTTTTACCATCCCTGAGCTTAACTTTTCTTCTTCCGACTATGTCGACTTGATCAATTGGCAGTGTGAAGAAGTGCTTATAACAAAACCTCCTATAACAAATATACTAACTGAGGACGAGCTACATGACTTAGTGAAAACCGGAGATGTTCCTCATTTTCTTCAAAACATGTGCAAATTTCCTTGTCATACTCAATCTGTGGAGCGCTGCGTAAAGTTGGTGACGGATGCATCTCTGGTCGTAAGTGGAATAGAAGCCAGGGATGGTTTCATTCGTGCACGTTTAGAGGCTCGAAAGGAACTGCCTTTCTTTAAAGTAAAAAAGACTATTTTCGTAAAAGCTCTAACTGTGACACATAAATTTGTATCACGTATGTAGTGTAAATTTTTACAGATTTTTAAAATTGTTTATTATTGTTTCAATAGTGCTGTTTAATTTTATTTGTCTAATATATTTGCATTTTCAAAATTTTTTTGTCACATTTTGTAAAATTCATCAGTTTTTACTTAGTATTGTCCTAAAAGTCACTATTTTTTACTTTTTTGTTTCTTTTTAAGATGCTGGAAATATAAATAAATAACATAAAAGAACTTTTATGGGTTATTTCATATCCTTTCAGTGCATAAATAAATCTTATGAGTAAAAAAATGCAATGATATAAGTTAACAGCATTATTTTTCGTATTTTAACCATTAAATCCGGGAAAAAATCTATAATAAAACTTTGTGACCACAGCGCCCCCTGAAGATATTATCCGATCTTCATCAAATTTTGCACTTTTGCTAACTATCACCAAAGACAACTTTTGGCAACTATTACTAGTTGATCGGAAAAACTTTTTATTTTTCGCCCCACCCTAATACACAGGTCTACGCACACACAAGCCTGCTCATGCATGCGCGCCTACACACACACAACTATACACACGTAACCGCCCAGGAGAAGGGCAGGTTTGGGGGGGACAGGAGCAGTTTCTAGAAACAATGAGTAGGGTCCTGTCGCAACTCGTGATTGCGAAAAACATAATTTGAATTTAAAATATCAGAATCCAAATTATTTTTTTTTTTTACTTTTTTTTTTTTTTTTTGCCATCGTCCAACGGCATCGGCCATCGTCAATCGGCCATTTGGAGGAAAACAATCGGCCATCGGCCATCTTTGAACAATCGGCCAACAATCGGCATCGGCCCATCGGCCAAAAAATGCCATCGGTCGAGTCCTAACACCCTAATGTTTATGCAAAATAGCAATAATTTCAAAATACACTGCGAGATGATAAAATACTCTACTTGATATTCTTATAGATAACAAAACAAAAAATTCATCTGTTTAAGAAACTAAATATTTACTAATAATAAAGCTGAAAGCCTGGATGTCTAGTTGTTTTGATATCTGCGACGTGCATAGCGCATAGGCCGTTCTATCGATTTTCATGAAATTCGGCACAAAATTAGTTTGCAGCATAGAAGTGTGCACCTTGAAGAGATTTTTCGAAAATTCAATTTTGTTCTTTTTCTATTCCAATTTTAAGCACATTTTTCAAATAAATTTGATAATATGGTGCAGAAATATTTCATTCACATTTTAAGTTTTAGGTCATTCAAAAACTTTTTATTTCCTGCATTAGATGATGTTCGTTTCAAGTTTCTACGATCATTAGGGAAGCTGTGGGAATAGTTTCAATAAAACCCAAATCCAAGGCTCATCTTGAGGGAGTCAAACGATTCTAAATAGTTCAGCTCGAGAATGAGATAAGCAGGAACATCCGTCTAGAACTAAACAAGCCTACTTTCTCACATCCCATACTTACTTTCTAGTATTAGATCAATATTCTCAAAAATAGCTAAAATCGCAAATTGGTTCACCGAAGGTAATTAATTCAAAGACTCGGAACTGAAATCGGTCATTTCCCGTATAGTAGGCAACTGTTACAATGTTTTCGGAGTCGGAGTTGGGCTTATTTTAGGATAAAGGAGTCGAAGTCGAATATCCAAGAATCGGAGTCAGTCATTTTTCCTCCGGGTATATTTTTTCTCTCTAAAACTACGAAGTCAGATTCGAAGTCGGGGAGTCGGAATCGGGCAGAGAAGTCGGAGTCAGAGGCATGTGCCTCAAAATAGAGCTATTTCCAACAAAAATTTTTTGAAGTAAATCCATCTTCAAGTGTGGAATCTACATCGACTTTCAGTTTCCCCGTAGGCGCTAATGTTAAGGGGTTTGAACTGTTCAAAATTGAACGAAAAATAGTTCAAATCAAAAAGTGAAATATAGGAATGAGGTAGCGACGCGACGAAAGACGAGATCTTTCGAACAAAAAAAAATTGTTCGAATCGGACCATTCACTCAAACGTTATTAAGGGAGGGGAGCAGACAGACAAACCGACAGACATTTTTCTTCATCTCAATACCCTACTTTCCAATTTCTAATTTTTCGGTATTTATTTAGTTATTTGTTTTGTTTTTGACCTTTTTTTTTTTTTTTTTTTTGTTTTTCGCGATATTTTGAAGATGCATTAAGCCTTCTTTTATGCTTTTTTTCTTCTTTCTCTGACTTTTACTGGGAAAGTAGGCTAAACATTAAAGTTAAACGAAAATTATTTTTGAAGTGGAAATTAGATTTGTATGTAATCATGTTTACGTCTTTTATTCCTTTTGATATTTGTTGCTTTTTTAAAACATTTTTCAAAACTTGCTTAATTCGGCGATCAATCCTTTTCTTCTGTTGAAAAGGATTTAAATTAAAATATTTTAACTGTTGAGAAAAAGTCGTGTGATATTATTTTCTTATTTTGTATAGAATTACGTTCGTTAAATGATGAAAATAATGAATTACAACCTTCTTTGTAGTGTGTTAAATGTTGGAAAAAATATCTTATTAAGCAAGGAAGGGGAAAAGCTTCCTTCTCTCTTTTAAAATATTTCTAAGGCTGGTTTCTTTTGCTGATTTCTGTTAAGCTACATGCTAAGTTTTCATCCATGCCAAAAATGTGAAGGGATCTTGAAAATAAAAAAAGGAAAACTTAACAAATAGTAGAAGATAACTGAAAATATACAGGCGAACAAAATTACGTCTTAATGTTCTATTACGGGCAAACCCGTGCGGGTACCGCAAGTATGTCTATAAAATTAATAAATATAGAAATTTCTTTTTATTTATTTATTTATTTATTTTTTTTTTTTTTTTGCTTATTTCATTTTCAATACTAACAGCATTGTAAAGTTTATTTATGGTAATAAGTAGTTTCTATTTATATACGGTTTTTCTTTGGGTTCAATCAGTTGTACTATATGTTCCTGCTCCCATTTTATTCGTTATTAAAACATTGCGTGGGTATAATTTTGCTGTAAGCTATTCAATTGCTTTTGAGATATACTTTTATTTTTAATTTCCTCGGTATAGTACTAATTGAGATGATGGATGTAACATTAGCAGAAAAATAAGATATATGCAAGTATTTTGTCCAAATTTTGCAACGTAAATTAATTTCATGGAATTTCATCTCAAGCTGCGAGAATTGCTAATGTTCAATATTTAGAGCCTTAAGTCTTTTCCCAAAGTAATCATTAAATTTAATCTTTGTTTACGCTTCCGTTGCTACCAATGACTACGAAGTAATGGTGAGATGTTGCATTAAAATATTCGGATTGAAAGTGGTGCAAGGAAAAATTTTAGTCGATGTTTATCCCAGAGGGAATTTCAGTAGCTGTTTCATGCAGAAAAACTAAGACCTTCAGCAAAAAACTATAAATTTGTAAATCTTACACTAGATTTTTTTTTAAGACGTCAACTTACGGATGTAAAGATATTATGTAAACCCCTTATGTTGAACATTTTATTTTTACATCATTAGGCTCCAGCCTTTTTTTACATTAAAAAAAGGTTTCTTTAACCACGGAACTCGTGTCAGTTTTCTTTTTTTTTTCCTTTTTTCAATGCTGCTATTTTTAATGATTTTACATAAGCTTGAAAATACGATATTCTTTTATATATATTTATATTTATATATATATATATATATATATATATATATATATATATATATATATATATATATATATATATATATATATATATATATATATATATACACAATTGTCAGCATTTTCTGTTTAAATTTTATTTTTGATACTTATGATTCGTTAACAAAAATCCGTCAATATTGATTTCATTTCTATCTACGGGGTCACAAGAAATAACTTGGACACACAAAATACATAATAACTTTATAGCTAATAAAAAGATTACGATGAAACTTCAAAATAAGTAAGAATACGTTTTTTCATCTAATATATTTACAATCTTTAAATGTGGCCCAGCTTTAGCCTTAATACAGAACTTTAAACCTGCCACAAAAGTTTCGGCTACGGACCTCAGCTCACTTACTAATATTTTATCCAATTCCGAGAATAAGGATTTCTTTAGGAATACCATATTTTAACGAGGCTTAACACACACCCTTGTCTTCAAGATGAACCAACCGAATAATTCATTGGGTTCAAATCTGGGGATTACGGTTGCCATTCTTGAGCTTCAATGAAGTCTGGAAAATGTGTCTTTCCCCAATCTTGAGGGCTTTTAGTTCTATCTGTAGGTCCAGCTTTTGTTTCCAAAAACCTTGTGTCACCAAGGTAAGAAAATATCTTCCAAAATAAGTTTGTGATATGTTTTATGGTAATATTTATCCTTTGATCAACAGAAACAAGTGGTGCTTTCCTACTAACACATATCCCACTTCAAACCATTACAGATTTGGGTCGTTGACGCTGTTCAACAATGTAAGAAGGTCGTGGAGACAAGGTTGTCGGCTAAACCTAATAAAAACTTTAGCATTTCTACCAAAGAAATACCTATGCAAGGAATGGGATAAAATATCAGTAAGTCAGCTGCGGCCCATAGCCTGGAGTTTTCTGACACATTTAAAGATCAGTATTTAAGGATAAAGCTAGTCACTTTGAAAATTTGTAGATATAATAGACCAAATAATGTATTCTTATAATCTATACATACATATTAATTATTTTCATAATTTTCTCATGTTTAGGATGACAATACATTTTTTTTTTTTTGCTATTAGAAGTTGCTTCTCGAAAATTTCCTTTCTTCGGCCCACCCTACTGTGGATGACCATGGAAACAGAAGAGTCAACTGTTTTAAGGGGGTCCGGGACACAAAAATCCTCAAATTTTGCAATTTTTTTTATAATTTGAAAAATTGCTTCGTTTTTTTCTGCTTAAGAGGACGTTTGAATCTTGTTTCTACCTTAAATAGAACGAAAGTTATAGTTATTTTTGTTGCATGCATCTAACGAATGTGTACATAACTTTGAAACTTTAAACGCGTTTTTCTCCATGATGCAATTTTTCCCGATTTCTTGCATTCAAACTCTTATAAGTCAGGAACCGATACAGATAAAGTAATGAAACTTGGAGCATATCTTTTTCAAGCAATTTACTTTAATTTTTATTCGGCGAATTTGAAAAAAACGTTTACTGCAAAAATTATGATTTTTTTTAAAAAAAGTATCTTCGAATTTTTCGAAATTTTTCTTCAAATATTTTTTATTTTTTATTGAATCAATATTTTTAAAATCGCCGAATAAAAATTAAAGCTTAGATATTCGTGCATACTTTTTTGAAAAAAAATTGAAAATTGACCAACAATATTTTGAGTTATAGCAATTTAAAGCAACCCCATTTTTTTGAAAAAAACTAATTAAATTTAAATAAAAAAATATTTTTTTTTCATATTTATGTTATGGTTTTGCTTATTAAATAAATGATGAATCAGTTCAAAAAATTTCAAAACTCTAAAGTACATAATAAAAAAATTTTCAAAATGTGTCCCGGACCCCCTTAAGAGGGGCCCCCATTGTCAAAAAGAGGAAAGATGATAGCACTTGCTCGAAAAGCTGTCTGTACGCAGTAAATAAGGTCGTGGGATCAATTCCCACAAGGGTCTTGAGTGGTTTTCTCCTGGGATGTTCAGTTCATTCTGCAGTGTGCTATCTTTGCCGCGTAGTACTCACTGAACTAAAGTAAAAAGTATGTAATACATCTATGGTATATAACATAAGAAGTTCCGTCCAGAACTCTACGAATCTACATTTTCGTATACCAACATCAATTTTCTGTTATCTAATCAATTGTCTACAAATCAGCTGACTCCAAATTATGTAAAACACACCTTTTTAATATTTTAAGCTGGTTTCTAGAAACAAAATATTCTTCGCTCATCTAATGATATGAATATATAAACAATAAATAAAAGAATAAATAAAGTAGTAGCTCCTTTTAGATAATGCAACTTATCGGTTAACTTAAGGGGGGAAACCAGTTTAGACTCGTCAAAAAATCCACTTTTTTTAATGCCATAAAATGTTAGTAAAACTATTCAAGAATATGTTGTTAAAATTTCAGCGAAAAATTCTGATTCATAACATTTTTTTTTCAAACGCCTTTTTCTCGAAACAGCTTTTTTTCAACTGGTGTGCATTTTAGCGCAAAGAATTTTTGACCAATTGTTCTGAAAATTTGTGTGAGTATTTTTTATTCAATTTTAATCTACACGAACCTAATTTAATGATGATATTATTAATAAAACTTTTTTTTAATGCAAGAAGTGTGAAAAAAAAAGTCAGAAAACATAACATTGTAAACAAACACCTCAAAAACGTGCAATTTTCAACTTTTTTTATTACAATTAAGTTCATATTATAGAAAAATATGTTGTTTACGAGAAAAAAAAATGTAATAATTACAGACAAAAATTGTAGCTTCGGTAATGTGCACCAGCAACAAACTGATGGCAAATGACCATGGACAGCAGCTTCTAACTCCACTAATTATGGTGGAAATAACTCAAAAAAAATTACAAAGTGTACTTCAAAAGATGAATAAAATATCCTATTATTTTAAAGAAGTTCTGACTATTTCTATCCTGTTAATAAAAATCATAAAAAACATTAAAGTTTCTCCCTCCTAAGCTGGTTTCCCCCCTTAATTTGCTATGTTCTTTTTACTTCCTTTTACAAAAAAGGAAGTATTGTATTCGCAAAAATATTTTCACTCAAAATTCGGCCTTAATTTCCATTTTGCTTACCCCCTAATTAATGTTGAGTTTATTTTTTCAACCCGACCACATGCAGATAAGTGCCTAAGAACGTACAAACACCCGAAATATCCATTTTGACATTCCCCGAGTTAATTGCAACGACTTTTCTCATGACGTCCGTATGTACGTATGTGTGCATGTGCGGATGTGTGGATGTATGTCGCATAACTCAAGAACGGTATGTCCTAGAAAGTTGAAATTTGGTGCGTAGACTCTTAGTGGGGTCTAGTTGTGCACCTCCCCTTTTGGATGCATTCAGGTGTTTCTAAAGGGGATTTTTGCCCCTTTTTGGGGGGAAATCATTGTTAATTTCAATGTATACTCAAGTGGTGTTATAATTTGGCGGACACTTGGCGTATATCGCCAGTCTTTTGGTCGCCAAGTTTTATTGCCAAGTTGGCGACAAATTTGGTGATTCTTTTTTTTTAATCTGGTTTCAATTTGGGCACTAATGATGTTATTTAGAGAGTAAACTATTGAATCACATTAAAATTTCCAATAATGGGAAAGTGACGTTAACATTAAGGTGAAAGGAAGTGCACACATCAGCTCGTTGTGTCAAGTTCTTTATTCTGGGTAAAAATAAAGCGAATTGGATTTTATTTTCCCCCCATTATGAAAAAATAAAATGTAATAAATAAATTTGCTTTGCGGTTACTTAGCACTGTCTTTAATAACGTTTTGAACGTCATTCTCTTTGAACACATCTGTTTTTAACTTATCGCACACTTAATGTTTATTTTCGTTATACAATATAGTCACATGCTTTCCTTTACATCTTTACACTTAATTCTTAATTCACATACGCGAGCCTGTAACCCATTAAAAAAAAAAAACACGTTCCATTAACATTTTTGTTTCGTCATCGAAATTGATTTTCAGCACATATCAGAAAGCAGCTGATTTATAAATTTTCTTCTCCCAAAATACGAAAGTGTTTGAATCCGTGGAACTAAAACGTACGACTGCAGTTGAAATTTTCTCTTATTTCCTTTTTCTCGCTCAAGGTTTTAAGGTATATATCGCCGTTCGCTTCAAGTCCAAGCTGAAACTTTCTCTCTTTAAGAAAATAATTTCCTTCCCTTCAACCTTTGTTTTCAAAAAAAAAAAAAAATACTAGAGAAGTCAGCTTATTTAACTCTTTAGTATTTTTAGTCCTGTTTTTTTCTCATATTGTTACAATATCTTCTGTGAAACAACTTCGAACTAATCGGTGCGAAAACCATCCTCTTACATAAACTTCAAGGAACAAATTTTCCCTACGGAATTGATCAATCAAGCATTCAATCGCATTGCTCGTAATTTTCCACAGATAGAGCAAATGATTCAACGAGTTCCCGACCACAGAAGCCTTCTGCAGTAGCTTAATGCTGCAAAGACACATTTTTTTTTTTCAATAATAGATCTAGATGCCTAAAACTTCGTTTGCTTGTACATTTATTTCATTTAAAAAATTTTTTAAAAATGTGTTGCAGAAAAAAGAAATAAATGAATATCTTTTCAGAAATTTAAAATTGAAAAATAAATAAATAAGCGAAAGTTGACAACTTTAAAATTGCTCCAGGCGGCACAATTTTTTTAACTTTGAATTTCCACTTGTTTTTTAATCATTAAGCATAATTACATTAATTTATGCATTATACGTAATGTTATATGAGACAGTTAAAAAATAGTTGAAAATGAATATTTATGTGAAATTTTCAGCAAATACGGTGATTTTAAATTCAAGAAATTTTAAATTTTTACTTTAAATAACCGTCATTGTTGAAATCCAAGCATGGGACTATAACTAGATATTATCCGAATAATGTTTTCAAGCTTCATCATAATACCATAAGTATTGTGATGCATTTAACCTTTTAAGTAGGAGAGACCGGGGCTAGAGTAGTGACGCTTTTATCATTTTTGATATCACCGTAAAATTTGAACTGATGTGGAGCATTTAATGCATCATATCATTAGATTTAACATTGAACAATATATATATATATATATATATATATATATATATATATATATATATATATATATATATATATATATATATATATATATATATATATATATATATATATATATATATATATATATATAATTATCAACCTTTTAGACGTTTTTCATGATATAAATAGGAATTTGCGTAGCCTCTAAGTTTGTTTTAATTTGCTCCGCAGCGTGGCTAGTTGTGATATGCTTGAGGCACATTGTGATACCCAAAGAACAAGTACAAATACGTTGTAAAGTGAAGAAATTATGTAAGAAATGCATTTAAATGGGATATTTTACGTGTAGAATGAAATACCTATCTCATATATAAAAATCTCCTGTCACGGTGTTAGTGTTTAAAATCTTTCGAAACGGTTCGACCGATTGTTATGAAAGTTTTTATGAGTATTTGGTAGGTATGAGAATAGATCGTAAAGTATATTTCATACCGCTAGGTAATCAGGGTGTCCCTACACAGAACTTTTTTTTGAAAATCATTGTAAAAACCATTGTTGCTATTCATTGTAAAAACCATTGTTGCTATTCATTGCAAAAACCATTGTTGAAAATCATAGTAAATACCATTGTTGAAAATCATAGTAAATAACATTGTGGAAAATCATAGTAAATACCATTGCTGAAAATCATAGTAAAACCATTGTTGAAAATCATTGTAAAAACTATTTTTGAAAATTATTGCAAAAGCCTTGCTTAAATTAACTGCAAACATTTTATTTGTAGACAAACAGAAGATGGCAACATTTAAAAAAAAATCATTGAGAATTTTCTGACATTTTGTCGGAGCGTAGCTTTTTGAGATTTTATTTGTATCACAAAGCAGAGCGTGCCAAATCTTGAACGATACATTTTTTGATATTTATATGTGTGTGTGTGTGTGTGTGTGTGTTACTGAATTCAGAAAATGAATGATTGGTGTTTTTTTTTTTTTTTTTTTTTTTTTTTTTTTTTATCGGTGACAATCGTCTACAGTGCTCCCTTCCTCTTAGTGTCAAAGATATCATTCCCACAAACTTAACATTCGTTAATTTTTAACTAGCTGCGTGCCCGGCGTTGCAAGGGCTACTTAAAAAACGAAAGAGATGTCCAATTGAAGTTTTTGCATTACTCTGACATCAGTTTCTAAAGCGCTAAGGAGTAAATAAATACGCATAATGCAAGGTTTCCAAAACACCTGTAGAGCATATTTTTGGCAAAAACCTCTTTAACGTTAATCGTAGTTATCAATGATACAAGTTACGAGTATTTTCAATTAGCACAAAAGATGAAAATATATGCATTATCAACTATAATCTGTGCTTACGTTAAAATGAATTACATCTGATAGACTATATCTGAAATATGTATGTACAATTACAATCAGCTTTTTACATAAAATGACACACACTTTTTGGTTGATTACGTGAAACTAAAGCACCAAGACTAAATAAATACCAATAAGCATTAATTTAATTCCAAGTCATCAGATTGCAATTTAGCTTTAGTTAAAATCCTTAAAAACAATA
The DNA here is from genome assembly GCF_026930045.1 of Uloborus diversus. Lineage (NCBI taxonomy): Eukaryota > Metazoa > Arthropoda > Arachnida > Araneae > Uloboridae > Uloborus > Uloborus diversus. The sequence goes on along the minus strand of NC_072731.1, from coordinate 91,522,094 downwards.
TTTTTTGTTCAACTCTGTTTCACTTAAAGAAATCCAAACAATTTTAATTTAACATGTTCTTTTAATGATACAAACTGTATTTCAAAAATAGAAACAGGAAGGAAAAAGAGAGTTATTACAATTCAAAAACTCACCCATGTGACGGAAAAAAGTCCAACAAAAAAAACATAATTAGTCGCACATCCTAAATGTACCAAAATATCAATCAATAAACATAGCTAAAGAATCAAACTCATATGCTGAAAAGAGTTAAGAACGTCAAATGTAAAAAATAAAAAAGGACAGACGATAAAATAAAGGCTGTCCGAATAGAGCAACCAATTTTAAACTAATTTTAAATGAAATTCTAGATGGAAACGTTGTTTTAAGATTTGGACAGCAGCCAAAAAAATCTCTTTTAAAACAATTATTAGAGTTTTACTGTTAATTAACGTTTTAATTAATATCTCCGCTAATTAAAGTCGCACAATTACGAGATTGGTTCTATTGTTTTCTTTCGAAAATTTCGAATTGATGGGTATCTTATTCGACTCTCGATTCACAGCGGTTCTCAAGAAGATCGATCTTCAGACAGACAGACGCGAACAGATTTTAATATTATAGTGGATTAACAACCAAAATATTCACTAAAAGTTATTTTTATGGCAGAACAACGTTTGTTGGGTCATCTAGTTCATTTATAATGCTTTAAACGCAGAAAAGGACATCTTCATGTTTTCAATGACCCTTTAAACGAAGTGAAAATAAAATAGTTAAATTATTAACAGTGAACTAACTCATTTTTAGAGACACATTTAAAACTGCGTAAATCGAGAAAGATAAAACGTAGACCAGCATTAATTTTTGACCAGATTAATCTTTGACTTGGTACAATGTGCAGGCACATATCTTACAGGCCTTTTTTTTTAATTTATTTTTTATAATCACTCATTATCATAGCTTCTTTCAACATCAGATGTGCTGTTAATGCAAATTGAAATTAAGGTTTATTTTCTGGTGCGTTTGAGATGAGAACAATTTTTAACTGCTATGCATTTTACCCAGTTTCCTATGAGTCTAGAAACTTTGTATTGCTCCAAGCAAACTAGAAATAATCAACTTTTTTCTTTAAGGTTTTTTGAATCTTTTTTTTTTTCTATTTTCTTTAGCAACGTTGGTATAATTTTTTGCGCACTTTTTGGATTTCCGTACAGCTCAAATTTTGCTTTTTCTTCTTTCAATTACTTCTTGCGTTCTCTTGCTTTTTGTTTTCTCGAATTTTCTCTTTAGATGCGATTGCTAGAATAACAATTTTGAAAACATTTACGAGCGGAGTGCTTGCACTTTCAATTTACAGCTTTAGGTAATGGTATCATGATTAACAAATGAAATACATAGACTAATAGCTCGAAACAAATGTATTTAAATAATGTTAGGAAACTTTTCACCTCTCAGTGTCCTTAGTGGCAATGACAATTCCAACTCAGGTCACAAAATTTACTTTTGCTTTAAAAAACACAATAAATATTTTTATCTTGAAAACAGTCCAACGCTATACTTTCAAACTTACACGAGACACTGAGCCCATCAATCGTCTCACTCACATTACGCGACAGGTGTATAAATATATTGACTCAGTCAGAAGGGTCGATGCCACAACTTGCTCCTGGCACAACTAACTCCGGTCTCCCCTATATGTTTTTGTGTAAAAAAGGATAGCAATGTATACGTACTGCAAAATGCAAACTAAAGGACGTGGTCACGGATACTCGAAAAAAAAAACTAACTTATATTTCATTAAATAACTCATGGAATGAAACAAATCTTAATGCCCTGGAATCAGTAGCTGATAAAGTAATAAAAAAAAAGCTTTTCTTTTTTTTTACTTCTGGCTCAGTTTTTAGCATTTTTAGTGTCCACTGCAGCTAAAGGTAAGTTAAAGGTAATTAATACATGTATATTCCGGTGCTATATTTAAGCTTTCGTGTATTTTTCTGAACAGACTCCAAAAACCGAGCCACTCCTTAATATATCCATAATTTTTTTTTAACTTTTACTCGCAGTAAGTAAAACCGTTATTCTTTTATCTACCGTTTCAGTGACTACAGTTGACGTGTCATTATTAGCACTGCTTGGCATTTTCTCAGCTTTCGTTTTAAGTCGTATGAATTTTTTTTCTTGTAAAATTCCCTATTGGATTTCATTTCGAAATCGTTAGTTAATATTTCGTGAATTAATTTTTCTTTCACATTAAGTGCTTACCATTTCTCAATCAATTGGTTTATTATTATTTCTCTTTCTTCAGTACTATATTCTGTAGCTTTTAAGTACTGTTCCAGTTCGTTAAAAATTCTCGAAAAACCCCTTCGTATTTTTTTCAAACTCTCCATATTTTATTTATATTCAACAAAAAATATCTTAATCATTTAATGTCAGTTTTAAGTCAATTCGAAATAATTGTAAACGCTCAACTGGGTCCTTCTGCACAAGACCGTATTACTAGGTAGGCTTTAAATCACCAAGTAACCTCTGAGCAGGAATTAGTAAATGGAGGGAGCCATTCCACTCATTGGCTAAGCAAAAGCTTAGGCAAAGAGCTTAAGTCACGGGATTCAACAACGACGAATAGTTGACACAATGTGCGTGAAACAAGCAAAGGAAACCTGATTTCTTCCAATGTTTTGCTTTAAAATTTATCACGTGGCTTGGTGCACTTCCTTCATGAATGAAAGTCTTCACTCACTCCATTTTATTTCTTTTCAATGCACGTAACCCTTCGACTTCATTGATCTACCGCGATCCTCAGCACTCAAGGATAATCCACTATCCGTTGTTGATGCCAAATTCGGCGTGATTTTTCTCTGTATGTTTGGAACACCATTCGGACTGGCAGTGTGACCGTGTTTTATGAATATGAGAAAGAATTTACAGCAAATAAACAAACAAAGAACCTAGTAGATGAACATAATATGTTTTTAGTTATAGCCAAAATTCCATTAAAGCGTCTTATTTATTTATATTTTCTACTGAACATTGTTTTTATATTACACTCATCTTTCATTTTCACTTATTTCAGGTGTGCTACCCCCCCCCCCCCCCCGGATTTTCCAAAGTTTACTTTTAGGTGTTCGTTGTGTTTTTTAAATCATTCTGCTTTGAAGTTGTATAAAATACTTTTGTTGTTTCGATTTTTCCTTTGAAAATACTTTTTAGTTCATAATAAAAATATTTAAAAATTTTTTTTGTCCATTCTCTGGTAGTGCTACTATATGTCAGTGTTTCTCAAACTTTTAATACATCTGCATCCCTTCCATAACATTTACATCATTAATTGTGCTTTGCGTAGCATTAACTGATACGTTGTGGAAGAAAATGCATACATTTTATTCGCACAGTATTATCTATAAAAAATCTTGCACATTAAATCCAATAGAACCGACCAGCATAATTTTTATTAAAATAAAAATAAACGAACAATGGCACTTTCTTTGTAAAATATAAATAAATGGGTTTCACTGCAAACAGTAGTCATTTCGATAAACGAAAAGTTTTAAAAAACATTGTCTTTTACTTTTTTAGGTTGCTTTTCTAAAAATACTGAAAAAGCAACTTCAGAACTATATGAAGACAGAGAAGATTAAAATTACGTCTTTTTCTGGATACACCACAAATCCTAACTAGCCTACTTTCTCGAAAAAGTTTAAAAAGGGAAAAACAAAGAATGAAAGAACACTGAATAAATCGTCAAAGCATTGCTAAATACAAAATAAAAAGCCAAAAATGATAAAATAAGTCAATCAGAATTGAAAATTAACAAATAATTAAAGGGGTTTTGAGATAGAGCAAATGTGTGTCAGTCTGTCGGTTCTTTTGCTCTCCCTCCCACATATTAAAAAAAAACCTTTTATAAAATAGCCCAATTCAAACGAACTTTTATTTTTTTGTGACATCGGCCAAAACAACACGTTCTCTTTTCTGTTTTTTCAATTTGAACAATGTTCCTTTCAATTTTGAGCAGATAAAAAAGTTAACATTAGAACCGTCGGAAAAATTATGCAAACACAGATTTCGATTTCAATGGCAGATTCGCTTCAAACAATGTTTCTTGGAAATGCTTTTCTGACGATGAGAATGTTCATAACCTAAGTTCAAAAACAACATCTCAAATAGGGTATTAACATTTAACTCCAACTGTTTTTTTTTAAAGTTTTAAATTAACTGTTTAATTATTGGCAACATATTTCTAAGGGACATTAGTAATGCTATTCCTCCTATTTTTTTTCTTTTTTTAAGTTAAAAAAAAAACTAGTGATGTGATTTTTACTTTGTGGAAAGAAAACAGTTTTGTTTTAAATAACATTAAGTTGTATTGATAAAACTTTCAATTCGCATCGATTATTATTATTATTATTATTATTATTATTATTATTAGTTTTTATTTTAAAACAACTAAAAGTTTATTTTTAAAAGAAAGCTGAAATATTGCCTTTCTTAGTTGGAGAAAGTAGGGCAAGGTGAAATAGCTAGGCAAGTGAAAAGGTGAACTATTTGCTCCGCTTTTAGTGCCATTTACCTAGTAATTTTTTTACTATGTAGTAACATATGTAGTCTATTCCAGTCAAGAAAAAAATACCTCTGAAAATCAAAACATGTTATAATACACGTAATTCTCATAAATTAATACTTAAATTGTAATGTTTTGTATTAAGTCAAAAAATATCAAATGATATTCTTCAAACGAAAAAACTCTTTTTATTAGCATTTTAAATATTAATTAGGACCTTCTAATATTCGATGCAGTATTTTTCAAAGTAAATATTTTGAGTATTTTTTTTTTTTTCAATTAGTAATGTTCATGCTGGGCAAAGTGAATGAAGTAGAGTGAAATAGTTCGACTCGTTTATTCATTCAATCATTTACTAAATCACTTACGTATTCATTTATTAACTAATTTATTTACGTTCCTGTATTTAATAATTCACTTATTTATTGATTCTTTCACTTATTTCCTAATTCATACACTATTGAATTTACTCATTTATTTTTCCTCATATATTAATTAATAAATTACTTAATTTATTAGTTTATGTTTCATTATATCTTCATTTATCGAATATTATTTTATTTTATTCATTATTTTGTTCAAAAATATTTTTCCCAATCGAATAGAAAATATTTCATTCAAAAATGTTTCCTTTTTTACTTTGTTCCATGAAAAAAAAGAGGCACTTTTTTTGAAGGCACAATTTTACTGCCAAAAATTAAAAATAATGTTTTAACACTAATTTTAAAATGTTGTAGTTATTAAAACAAATTTTCAAATTGTTCATTTTGAAAAAGTCAGTCATCTTAACTCTTTTACTTTGGGTCACATTCTCCTACTGTATAAATCGTGCTTTAACTTTATTTGTACATTTTTTTGATTTTTTTTACATATTCACAATTTAAGTTAGACAGACAGGAGCTTTTTTTTAAATTCTATTCTCATCTTAAGCTTCTCGAAAAATTATGCACTTAAATACCAGAAAAAATGTCTTAATAGAAGGTGTGCCTCCATTATAAAACATTTTAACACTTGAAATTTACCGAGAAGAAAACCTTAACTGTTTGAGAAGTTGATTCTGATATCAATTCTATGTTATTATTTTTGTAAAATTAGAGACATTTTTTGTTTAAAATCACTGTTAAATGTTAGAAATGCGTTAAGTGTGTTGATATAATTTGCAACTTTAATCAATTCGAGAAAATATTGACTAAATGCTGTAATCCAGATGTTGGTATACGGGAAAAAAGGCTAAGACTAGTTCTAGGCGAAACTAATTTAACTTTAATTGAATCAATTTAAATTCACTCTGTGCAGACAACTGTGATGTGTACGTTTAATCATCTGTTTTTACGCACATTTTGATTGTTTAAAATCACATTTTGAGCATCTCACAATGCAGTTATCGTTTTTTTTTTATGTATATTTTTAATGCCATTTTCAAAATTTCAGGGCGCAGTTATCGTATCAGGTGAAGTTATCATTTGTTTTTAGAGTAGAATGTTTTTTAATCTCATCTTCCACAGCTCATTGTACAAATATTGTATCACTATATTTACAATTACACGTGTAATTGACATGTATAGAGCAAAATTGTGTTTTTGCAACATTCATCTCAAAATATATGTTTTGCGAACGATCTTTTTTCCGAGATTATTGTATTTTTTTAGTTGAATTTAATGGTATAATTGAATTCTTGAAATAAATATTGGATGATTAAACTTAAAAAAAAAATCACTCAAAATCATGGTAACTGACTGAGATGCTACTGTATAAAACGTCAGTCAATGAACGTGTTTTTAAGAAATTTTTAAAACTCCACCAAAATGAATTCCGAGAGTTTAATTAAATTATTAAATGCAACTTAAAAAATACAAAAACCCATGAGAAAATACCGCTTGCATAACGTATACTTTGAGTTGAATGTTGCAAAATACACATTGTTTTGGGTTTAAAATTGCAGTCAGTTACCCCGTGGATTTGCCCATACATAGGTCCTCCATCCAAATTATGTTATTTATGATTCTCTTGTATACTCTCAGACTTCGTATTCATGCAATTACATTAAATGAATGGGTCTGAAGTAGTAACTTTGTGTTTATAAATGTTCGGAAAAACAGGAAAAAAATAGTTCCATAGTCCATGCGCCCCCCCACCCCCCCACATCGTGTATTGAACATCGTTATCAGTTAAATTAGATGACTTGGACTTAGTTCCTTTTTCCCGATTTAAACTAACTGAAGGTAGTATTTTGGAACATTACCATTCATCATATATTAACACAGGTGTTAATAATTAAACATTTCTCATAAAAAGCTTTCCCCAAATAGCTTTTAAATGGGAATTCAACAAAATACAAATAATGTTAGCCAAAGCATGCAGATAGTGAATAAAAGAAATTTTAATGAGTTTAGCTTTTTAACCAAAACTTCTAGAATACGAACACGAAGTAATCTTATTAATCACTACTTTGCGGCCTTCAGTGGTTTCTGAAGATAATGCTCTTGTACCACCTTACACCCAAAGACAGGTTGGAGCTGGAGAAGCAGTCTATTTGTCTTGGGTTCCCCCATTGTGAAAGGATTTTCAGTTAAATGCGAAGCGTTAATTCCTCACGCTCTGAATTTGCTCAGGAAATGCATTTGCTTATTTATCTATATCTGAACCTTTAAGTCTGCGGTTTGAAATCGATTATTTAGAAGCAAAAATTAAAAGAGGATAATAAACTGTTATTCAGTTATTCGCAATTAACTGGTGTTTCATTAAATGCAAATATTATTTCATGCGTTGTTTATTACAGGTAAATAGTTCATTTCTATTGTAAATGAATATGATTATACAAATACATGGATAAGTTGAAGTATACATTGTTCCATTGTTCTATTAGGTTAATAATAAATTAATTAGTAAATAATAACTCTTAGTTTTAAGAAATACAAAAAACATAATTCAACGTGATGCGTGGTAGCAAACTCATGTATTACACTTAGTGCGAAAATATTATCTATTTTCAATTACTAAATCTCGTTTGAGTATGCAAAACACGAATTTTAATTTATGCAAATGCATTCAAATAATTTTGCAAAACAGTTGTTGGCATCAAATTATTTTCCAGAAGGTAATTGAAAGCATTTCTGAACTTACTTTTCTGTAAAATATTAAAAAACTATGGAAAAATTATTTATGTATCTTTAAAATATTGATAAAAACAAGTAATGCTGGTAAATAAATAATTAATTTAATTTTTAAAACTTTTACAAATATTTTTGGTGAAATAAACCAGTTTGTGCTGATGCAGCAGTTTAACTGCATGTCTCCACTAAGAACTTTTGGGTTGTTACAAATCAAAAGTCATGAATAGTTAAAGTGTCACAAATTTGAAGCCAAATACTCCGCAATTCGCACTTGAAAAACATGGATTTAATAAAAAAAAGCACCAAATTAATTAATTATAACGACAATTATTGGTATGTAATTTTCTTTCCTTTTTCTTATTTTTCCATGTTATTTAGAAAATAATCAAATATTTCGAAATTGAATAGTTGTTCTAGTTTGCGAACATTTAATGAAAAATATATCAAGTTTTAAGACATGGGTTTTTCAAACAAATTTTTCATCAATTTTTTCAAACAGTTAATATAGTAAGATAAATAAATACCTTTACGCTGAAAAGTAAACTAAGAAATAACAGATTACTGCAGATACGTATTTCGGCGTTACGAGGAACGCGTTTTTCAATGAAAAGATTAATGAGCTTATGGATAAAAAGATATCAAACGCTTTACACTCAAAAATAATTTCTCTGCTCGAATTTGCAAAGAACTGGCAGACACGTGTTTCAGGATTTCAGGGAACCATTTTTTCAATGCAAAATTTATTAATATTGTCATTTTTTTTTCTTTATCGGCTTAATTTTTAAGACAATCTAATTTTCTCTTGCGTATGTTTTTCATCTGGAAGAAAGTATTCGAGCATTTTTTGTTTTCCTATTGGTTATTCATTGGTTAGAATTTTTTCATTGGTTGTCCGGTTAACCACTATTTTTGCTTTTTAAGATGTTTGGTGTTCTGCCTCCTTGCTTTTGTCCGATATCTTTTATCTCATATGCTCATATGTTTTTGCATTGAAAAAATTATCTCCCGTAACCCCAAAACACGTCTGTGGTTCACTGCAAATTTTTTGCAGTTTAAGACTGACATTTTTCGTTACTTTTTTTTACAAAGGTATTTCTTTATTTCTCATTACCTATGTTGGATAAAATGTATATTTTTGATTTAATTAACTTAGAAAAATAATTAAACCGTTTAGAAACATTATAAACACACAGAAAAATAAGAAAAATAAAAGGTTGGAAATAAATGTCAAAGCTCAAAAGTGCATTTGCTTAAAAAAAACGGGTATCGAAAAGAACTTGGACACATACAGAGCTTAACTTATGCTAAAAGTAATGCATTTGCCCTATAGTCTCCACAGCTCCTGCAAAAGCCTCAATGTTGCTTAAAATGTTAAAATTTGTACAAACATGATAGTAAATGTATACTATCTCGCTTCTCGTGGCTCCTATGTAAATTAAAGCCTGGACTACGCAGATGTTTTTTTTTCTTCTTGAATTGGTTTTCTTAAAGGCTTTCTTTACAAATGATCTAAAAGAAAGTGAATTTAAAAATACAAACATCAAACCTGTAGAATTTTTTTGAACAAATAAAGATAAGGAAAAATAAATGTAATAGAAAATCATTTTAAGATGCCAATTCTTTACCCGTCATTTAATAGATTCATCATTTGGGTTGCATAAATAAATAGTTTCACAAGAGGGAAAAAATGGACACATTCAACTTTTCTGATTTAAAAAATAATAATAATATGTTGGTCTCAACTGCTTTACAAATGTTGTTTTTCAGGTCTCCTTCGAGAACATTTCTAGTGACTAAAATTGTATTTAGTTTATTTCTACTTTTATTGTCTGCACACTTTTCTTTTGATTCAAAAGAGCAGAAGAAATCAATGTCATGTTGGTTCTCTCAGCTATTTTAAATATATTGTTTCTAATTATAATATTTGATTTAAGCAATTAATACCCTAGCACGAGAAATTGATATTGGAAATAAAAAGTGAGAAAATGGAGTTATTTAACTTATATTTCCCCCACATTGCCCAGTAAATGAATACGTTTATCGATCTATCTAAATAAGTCGTAATGGTTTATATATTTTAAAATGATCTTAAAATATCACACTTCTCTGCTCAACCAAAAGATGGCGACACGAACATTAAATTGTAGGAATTGCGAGTTTCCAATCAATGACGGTGAAGATTCCAATACAATAGTTAAGGCGAGAAGGACGTTGAAGAAAAGGGAAATGCTTAAACTGATGACACTTTATAAAGCTTGAACTTTGTGTATATTATTTGTAAAAATAAGTTATACTTATTATTCATACATTTTAACGTTTAAAGATATTTCTCACTGAAAACCTTTTCAACGGCACTTTTTCTGCGGTTAAAATTATTTGTACCTTTTGCCATTGTAGTTCTCATACATGAGAAAGTGAGAAGCAAAGGGATTAAGTGGACATTTTCAAGTTTTGAGTAAAACGCGTTTAAAGATGACGTCATGGGTCGGCTTTCATTGATTTTTTTTTTTTTTTTTTTTTTTTTTTTTAAATCAAGCTGCATAGCAGCACGTTTTATCACTACTTGTAGTATATATTTCCCCAAGACAGGAGAGATTCACCTACCATTTGTACTGGTTATCTTCAATTTTTTTTTTAAATTTCATCACTTACATCCCTTTGCTTCTCACTGCCTCATATGTATTACAATTAGTGTGTGATCCAATATGAAAGCTATATGCTATAAAATAGAATAAGACAGTACATAGATAAAACAATTAAGGCGCATGTGGTAAAAGTCTTTTTTGGGGGGGATAAGGAGGGGGTTGGGGGAGGAATTAAAAGGAATTAATTTATATATTTGTTAGTAGTCTTTATAATCGTAATAAATATACTACTGAAAATTTATTATATTACATTTCTTATCATTTTCAGTTAAAATGTTTTGACTAAGTATGTCCTTTTTGTCCGATCTTAGTTTGGAGCGATTATAACTCACTAACTAAAAATACATTTGCCACTTTAGAAAAAAAAAAGAACATGCTTTTTGCGAGTAAATTATGCAATCACGCTCCCTTGCTCATTAGTGTTTTTGTATAATGCTTAAGATCAGATCATATTTAGAATCTGAAAAGATTATCTAAAACTGAGTTAAAGTTTTACGTTTTTTAAGCAAAGAGTAATCACCTGGTTGCAATTCTTGATGGTGATAAATTTAATTCAAAAGAAACGAATTTAAGTTATTTTTTCCAACCGGTCACTTCACAGATAATACGCATTTTGTACAAAATACGTGTTGCCGAGAGGAAAGATAAAACCAAAACTGTTGTTTCGTGATCTTGTTTTTTAAAACGCTTTGGTAAAACGTTGTTGGAGTGGGTTTTGAAATGCCATTTATGTAATTTGAATAAACTGTACGAGTAAAGGCGAAAAAACACGACTTTTCTTGCTACGGATCTATTGTTGTTTAAAACTAAAAAAATTCGCATTGGTCGAAACATTTTTAAAACATGCAGTAGGTTTTTGAAAGATAAAATGCTTGATTTTAAAGAAACCTTCCAACGTCATCCTTTTAGTTAATTTCAAACCAGCTTCCAAAATTCCTGCGCTTTATTTATCTCAAATTCCTAAGAAATGTTTAACTAAATTCCTGTTAGAAAACATCATTTCAAAGCTTTACGTAACCGACATGCACTTGTTCGGATCTTTTCTCATTGGACGCTCATCACCTGAGGTATTTATTAGGCACTTCCCCTTAGCTGACGTGAAAGGATAAAGCGAATAATTGTTGGGCGGAACGTCAGGAAATAGTAGCTTCCCAGAGGAGCCCGAAAGAAGCTAAACAGAAGTGGCGTAAAACACTAGAAGAATTTAATGAAGTAATGGGTGACTGGTGGTCATTTTATCCACCTCTGGCCTAGTCCCCGGTGGTCAGTGGAGATTGTCTGTGATCCTGTCACGGAAAATCCTCTTAGCAGTGACTAGGGACGAGGATTAACGGTGGCAGTTTTCTGTTCTTGTAATGTTTTTCGGAGTGCTTACAAAATCAATTCGGCATGTATACATTTTGCAGGCTTCTGTCTAGCGCTCGTTCCGCAAACGAAAAAAAATGTTGGTGTTTTTCGTATTTTTTTTTTTTTTTTTTTTTTTTTAACGCATCATAGTTCTGCGTTGTATTTACAAAGTAAAGATATGAAAATTATGTGCTAAGTAAAAATTTTGTTAAAATATGATTAAATAAATATAATAAAATAAATTCAAATTAATGCAGAAAAAAGTAAATAACTTGATACATTAATTTTTAAAAAAATGGAATTGAGGCGTAAAAAATATGCCTCGCTGACTCTTACCTTATTAAACTCACAATCACATTATCGAAGTCGTCAAACTTTTTTTTTTTTTTTTTTGCAAAAACTATTCCGAACACTAAATTGTTTGCTACGTTTAAAAAGCAAAATGTTCGGATATTAATTGATGCTTTAGCAAGTAAAAACTCATTGCCTTTTTTTTTAATACCGGAAATAAAATGTAAGCCATGATCAAATCGATAAACCGGCTTACATAACCTTATATATATGATACTTAACAGAAAGATATTTTGACGTAGAACGACAGTTTAGAAACATTTTTCCCAAATATTATATATTTTTTATTCGGCAAAAAAAAATGTTAAAAATTGACTAAATTCATTATCAAGGTTAATAATGAATAAAGCAAAACTATTTATTTTCCTTTTTTTAGAATTTATACATGAAGTTTGCGAGGAGATAAATATTTAATATATTTTAGGGTGGTCCTTATGGGAATTTTTTTTTTCGGAATTAAACAAGTGACGCCCCCTAGTTTTGTGACACTATAATAAAAAGTAACGTGTGCAAAATGTGAACTCGATCGGTCAATAATAACACGTGCCCCTAGGCCGTTGAACTTTAACACTTTTGATAATTTTCCCAGAAATCTTCGAATTTTTACTTCAGACACAGTACATCGTTTCTCCTAGGTTTGCAAAATATTTTTACAGTGAGGTAGCACTAAAATTAATCTTTTTAAGTAGCTTATATCATCTAAAGATTTTACGTTGAATAAGAACGAAATAATGCTTTAGAAACGTTCCTTAATCTTACGCTTTTCTCAATGTATCTCGATAGTGTGTATTGTTTTCCGATAGTTTTGGACGATCTGTAAAATCAATTGTTTTTGTGACTCATATTTGGTAAATTAGTTGTGAAAATCTTCGATTAATATTGTGCTCCTCTTTCAATTGTATCATTCACAATTTTCAGGATTTTAACGATCTCTCTTCCCTTTAAATAGCTTCCTTCATTTTGCCGTGAATCAGTATCAAATAGGAAAAAATCTTTTAGTATTTGTAACTTATCAAACAGTTTTATTGACTTGTAATTGATTCTATAAAGAGGAAGATCTTTACTAAAAAAGTTTTCCAAATCATCTACAGTTATATGAAATTTGTTAAAAGTCATCAGATACGTCTTCCTTATCACAAGCATTTTTGGACTAGTCATTTCCTATCTTCAAAGTTAATTCCTTCATCTATTATCGACAAAGCTACTAGTTTATCCCCTGAATAATACCACAAGTGATTTATGAATTTTCCAATCACTGCTTCTGCTGCATGTTTGTCATCATTTTGTACACTGCTTTTTTTTCAGACATATTATATTATTCAAAGGAGCCTAGGTTGGGTTGCTGCGAAAAACCATATCTTCATACAGCATTTAATCGTAAAACAGCTTTGTAAAACAGCATTTACGGGCTTTCTTTTCATGTAAGGTCAATTTAAATTGTTTCCTAAATATAAAAATTTTCAAACAAAAATTCCTTTTGCCAGTCATGTGGCTCAGGGATAAGCTCCAGGTTGCCGAAAACATATCCCTGTAGGAGGAAATTCACCAGGAAATAGTATTACAAGTTATGAGAATTCTCTGTAATCTTTCTCAATTCCGCTTTTTACGAACAATAATATGTCATCAAAATCGTCTTTTAGAATTTAAGTATTATGTGTATTGATTGAAATGTTATAAGTTCTGAATGATGGAGATCTTTCCACAAAGTTTTGAAGCGCTTAAATAATTGAATAACTGATCTATTACTAAGAAAGGCAAGAACTTCTTTAAAAACACACTCTGCAGTGCAGTACCATTTCAAGTGCATGATGATGGCAATACAAATGTAATATATCACCGTTCAGTTTTTGCTCTAAAAAATTGCATGCACAATTTATACGGTTGGTATTGCAAGTCGTTGTATCAAACACTACAGCTAGAGCAGTTAGCAAAAAAGAGCTATCATCTAAGATATAATATACAATTAAAGAAAAATCTAAGGAATTCCGAGTAGCTGTCCAATATTAGGACCTCAAGCTATCACAGTAATCCTGTCGACGCTCTTTTTCCACTTACATTTGGATGTAGCTTTGTATCCCAGTGAATAACTACAAAATCTAAATTTAAATTCATGAAATTTAATTTTACCTCTCGAAGATTTTCTCTTATCTCTTAAGGAATGTACGATTGATCACTAGGTCGTTTGAATTTAATTTTACTGCATCTACATAGGCTGTAAATAAATGAATAACATGTTTATCCCTAATATGGCATTTGTCTAACAGTGATGAAAGGCAAAATGATATCAATAGTTGGCAAGCTTTTTTGCATTGTGGTAGATCAGCTGTAGAAAAAAAAAGTTCAACATGTTAGGATAGATACCCATTTCGGTGTCTAAATCTTGTCAATTGCAAGAATTTGATGATACTAAAAGACTATGTACTGAAATAGAAGAAAATTAATTTATAGATTTATACATTGCTCCGATCTGAATATTTTTCTTAAACTTATATTTTAGCTATGTAAAATACAGTATATTTTTATGTTAGGAGTAATAGAGGATTTTTCGAAATTTATATTTTAAAAATTAAAAACTGCATTAGCGTTTAGGTATGTTTATAACTAAAGAACAGCGAATTAAAAGATAATTGCAATTACTTATATTTATAGCATTGAAACCTTGCGACTCTGTTTGACACACCTATTACATACACAGGAAATTTTGTAAATCAACACCCCCAAAGCCTGGAGGAGGCAATTTGTTGCTGTCAAAAATCATTCATTAATGACCTAGGCCTTTGATTAATGGCCTATAGAATCCCTTGTGTCCATCTTGGTGGGAGGAAACGTTCCCCCGCCGCTTGGTTGGAACAAGTGCAAAAAAGTGGTACACTTGACCCCAAGGCCATTGATGTTTATGGTCTGTAACATGCTAAATTTTACAGAATGAAAGTGATAAAATGGTCAGTCTGGAACTAACAGCATCTATTGAGGTTCAAAATTACTTTAAATGTAAGACGTTAGAATATTTTTACATAAAAATGAGAAATTCCGCAATTTTTTCTTCGAAACTCAAAGAAGGGGCCTAGGGGCACGTGTTAATATTCATGGATTGACTTAAAATTTTGAAAGGATAATTTATATGTATAATGGAACAAATTGAGGGGGCGTCGCGTAAAATATCTGCAACTTCAAAAATAAGGACCACCCTAATATATATATATATATATATATATATATATATATATATATATATATATATATATATATATATATATATATATATATATATATATATATATATATATATATATATATATATATATAGTTATATATATATATATATATATATAGTTATATATATATATATATATATATAGTTATATATATATATATATATATATTTCAAATATTGTTTTCCCATGATGTTCTCTCTTGAGATTTTACGATTAAAAATCTAGATTTTGCACAACGATTATTTGATCCGCTTTTATTTTGTATGTAAAATTTAAAAAAAAAAAGGTATTGCTTACAAAAAAAGGAAAAAAAAAATAAGTAAGAAAGGAACAAAGAAAACCTGAGTTATTTTCATAAGGAACTCAGGATCCCCCAAAAAAGAGTGCGCTAGAGGCAAAGTTTTCCTTGGCACAACCATTGGCCCTAAGCCATATTGTATTGATACATATAACAGTAAATTACGACAAATAACTAGTGTAATTACTATTAATGAAAATTCCACGGAAAAATGTTTTGGTTAGCTTAATACATCCTGTTTAAAATCCGAGCTTAAGCACTCCCTCTGCTTTTTAATCCCGACTCTTCTGTCGGATTTAAAAATCAAGGTATACAATGTTCTTATCTAAAAAAAGATATCATGCTAAATTAAATTGGTACCGCTTAAAATAACTGAATAATAAAATAGTAAAAAGTTAAATACGAATTTCGTTGCATCACATTTGTAACTAGTTTGGTTATCTGGAAATATAATCCGGTATTTTTTGAAAATATTCTAAGTAGCGAATAATATTATGAAATCCTAATTTCACATGTCAGGTGCTTCGAGACCCCTTTGTGCGATTTTTTAAAGAAAATTATAGACTTTGCATCCAGGTCAAAAGAAAAACTATAAAGCTTGCATGGAAATTATATGTTGGCACAAATCGTAACATTATTCCTCTAGTATATGAATAGCTTTCACAGCCCAACTTTTATTACAAAGCACTAACCGGCAGAGATGACAGCTTTATATCCCAAACTAGGATATGATCTCCCACCGTCTATTGCTTTCGGATGTCGTCATAAACAGATACTAATCTACCCTCTGCTTGCGTCATTATCGATTAATTAATCTCTCCTTTTAAATACAAGTTGTCCCTTTCGTCAGAGTCAGCAAATAAATCATCAGCCGAAAAGGAAATTCCGAAATATAGTGATTGGAATGACACAGGCAATCATTTTGAGTGCATCCAATGTATGATTAGTATTATAAAACTTCTTAAAGGACAGATAGTCAAAGGGCATGGCACAGTTCTCCGAACATTTATGCATTTTTGCTTAAAAATGTATCTTGGATGGGGAAATATTTGATACAAGAACCAAGACCGTATTTAAGATGTGGGTTTTTTAAGGCTCAAACTCCTTCCGAAATTTTCGAAACCATTACAAAAAATACTTACACACACACACACACACAGATATATATATATATATATATATATATATATATATATATATATATATATATATATATATATATATATATATATATAAAGTGGTTATAAAAAAAAATCAGAGCCCTCTAGCAAATTAAGTATTGGACAAAAATTTGCCAAATTTAATGGGCGTACATGGCAGACCATGGAATTTCGATTTCTTCAATTGAAAAAAAAAAAAAAGTCACCACCAGGGAGGATTTTTGCTCTGAAAAATGTATTTCTTGCGAATTCTGAAGAATTAAATGCCAAAAAATGCCGATGAAATGCACACATCAAGTTTTTTGCTATAAATAATTGTTGCTTACAAATGAGGTTCAATCAAACCAACAAGAAATTTCAATATATAACAAGAGAAGAATTTTACCAAAAGTCGTCAGGAAGAACTTTTGGCGCGGCAATCAGGATTTCTTACTGAACAATATTCATGTAAGATGGTTCACCACCCCATGTTGGACTTTAAGTATTGAGTGTATGGCGGCAACATTTCTTTGATAGCAGTTTTATTAATCATGCATTTCCTACGGTATGGAGACCGTGGTCGCGCAATCTTTCACTTTGTTTCACTTTGTGATCTTTAACCATTGGGATTTTCTAACGGTGTTGTGTATCTGTGACATTTTCCTGATATCTCAACTTTCAAAACTAGAAAAGCGTTACAGGTAGGCGAAATTAATCCCCCTCCCCCCGGAGGTGTGGAAAATATTGTGCATTGTTTGCAATACCTGGAAAATCTCGATGTTGGTCATATTGGACCTCACTTGTTGATAAAAATCATATTTTGTGAATAAAACTGATGCATATTTTATCAGTTAGCATTTAAGCCTTCAGTAGTCACAGTAACACACCTTTTCAACGCCACAATTTCTCCTGGTGGCTATTTTGGTACTATTTTTTTTTTACTTCAGAAATCGAAATCCCATGGTCTATTGTGTACGCCCATGAAATTTGGTAAAGTTTCATCCTTTACTTCTCTCGCAGAGCACCTCACGGTATTTCATAACCTGTATATATATTTTTATACATATGAATATTATTATCGAAACTTTGTTCAAACTCAAAGCTGTATCTGCAGGATTCCTTTTTATTGGTGTTATGGCAAAATCTAATTCTTTCAAAAGTGTACAGGGTTTCTTTTAGATTTTGAAATTTTAATATGAACAAGAAAGCCATTTTTTTTAATTTGCAGAGGCCAAAATCTATGTTTAACATATTAACATTTTCTATTAGTAAACATATGAATTTTGGAAGTATTACTTTGAATTCAGGTATATAAATACACGCATCTATTCTTGTGGGTTATTAAAATGACTGCAAACATTCAATAGGGGTACAAGGAAGTTATGTACTATAGAGTGTACAAAACAGATTTTTTTCTTCATTAAACATATTCGTTATCTTTTGTATTGGTAATAAATTATCTATTAAAATAAAGATTCTTAATTAAATCAAATTTAAATAATCAACTAGGTATACTGAGAAATAACAAAATTCTGGTTACGTCCCGCACAAGAATACATTCTATGTTTTCGAAATTCTTGAGGAAATGTATACAGTTATGTCATTTTCAAGCGAGGGTAATTAAAACTTCTTGATAAGCATTTCAATAGCCGTTAAAATATCACTTCTTAAAGCCTGAAAACCAATAAGTAAGTAACAGTCCGTGTCTCTTAGTTGTCGTTTAGCATATTCACGTAAGTTTTTACGTAAAAAGGGTTTTTATGATCTAGGAGAGCATATCTCGTTATGGGAAAGAATGCTAGTGTGGTTAAAAGTGATCAGTTATTTTAAACATAAAACATGCATATTTTCTTTTGAAATAAACTGTTTCTAGGATGAAAAACGATTTTTAAAGATCCAGAACCAAGTCATAGCAAAAGTAATGAAAACGTTAGCGATACGTGACAAATTAAATTTGTTGCATAATAGGAAACACTTTCTGTTTAAGATTCCGCTCAATTATTTCATTGCTAACAAAGCCATATTTTTTACTAGTGCTTCGTAAAAAAAAAGTTTGAACTCAGTTGGAAACTTTACGGAGTTGGAAAAATGTGTTTATTATAATCCCTAAATAAGTATCTGTAGTTTCCCGCAAATTTGTGTGAATATTAGCGCTGTAATATATATACCTCAGAACCAGACTGACGTAAGTCACATAATATAGAGAGAGGGAAAACTTTTATCTGGCGCATTCAAAGGATGGGACGCGCGCTCTTTAAGACTGGTTAATGGAAAAAATTATAAGGACACGTTGAAAAATGAGTGTTATGTTTGAAAGTAATCATCAGCTGCAATCAAATTTAAACATTATTTACCACTTTAAATATAATGCATTAGAAAACCTTTTAGAATGAAATTAAATTACAATATGCTTGTTAAATCACAAATTAACACAAATGTATTAGGTGAAACATGGAAAAATGAATAAGGACATTAAACAAATATGTCCCGAAAAAAATTAATATTCTACAAAATCACAGTTTTTCAATCTCCCTCATCAATCGTCCAGTCGTTCACTCAGAAAGTTCCGTTAAAGTTGATTCAGAAATGTTTTTACATTCCAAATCAATGAATGACGTCCGTTCGTCTTAATTTGCATATCGTGCCCCATTCTTAGACACTTTTCTAGTCAAAATGCCCCACAGATTCTCTATGGGGTTTAAATAAAGACTTCTTGTGGACCAGTCTAGAATTATCACTGAATTGACCTCAAACCATGGATGTGATCCACAAGACACGTAGCAACTTGCATTGTCTTGTTAAATTAAATAATCACCACCTGTGATTAAAGGGTGCTTCAGGCAATAAATTTTCAGCTAGTACATTAACATATGATTCTGAATTTAAGGGAGATCGCATGGACACAATTGGTGGTGTTCCATTAGCTGCAAAACCTGCCCACACCCATCACAAAACCGTCTCCAAATTTTCGTTTGAAAAAAAAGGAGGTTTCATGCTGTATATCATGCCAGTAATGGTTCAAACCATCTGAACTGCAAATAAAAGTTTTTTCATCATAAAATACGACATAATTTCTTTAAGACCCAAAAGAAACATGTTTCTTAGCGAATTACAATCATAGCTTCTTTTGAAATTTTGTAAATGGTGAATGTCACCTTTGTTTAGTATGTGTAACATTGGAATTCTTTTGCAAGACATTACACGCTATTCGGCTAGCACAAGCTACATTCATGTATCTTTTAATTTTAGTAGAACTCTGTTTTTTTAAGCAAGCTCCATGAATAATTCCTCTTTTCTGGCGCTTAGTTAGAGTGGAAATCTTGCCTGTACGCTTTTTCTTGCCTTTTTTTTTTTTTTTTTTTTGATTCTTCAAAAAGACATAAAATGCTTTTTTAGATATGTTACCTTCCTTGAAGTTTTTTCATCCACTCATTCTACGCTTTTTGTAAGCAACAATTTGTTTTCATATTCAGAGAACTGTGTTCTGTTCGGCTTAGTAAAGAACGAGATAAAATGAACAATCTTACTCCGTAACCGTTCTGAGTTATAGTAAATAATCATATGATATGACTAAATATGCAAGTTTTTGTTCCCGGTCTCAAAATAAAAGTGTGTAATTTTTCCAAGTGGCAAACTAGTAAAACCTTAAAAATTCGTCATTTTAATAATTTTCAAATTTTTTAAGGAAAATTTGTTTGAAAATTTTTCATTTTATGCATTTTGCAAATTTTGCTAACCAAGTGGCGCATAGAATTAGCGGCTTTTTGCTTGTCCCCTTATAAATTTTTACATGGATCTAGTATTCTATATAATGTTACAAATTCTGTAAATAGTAATTATTGTAGTAACGTAACCTGTAAATAGTTTCCCGTAATGAATATACAACCCCTTTTCATTCGGCTGATGTATACGACCCCATATTTCCTTTTCTTTTCATTGATAAAATTTGACAACGGTCTACGCATTTCGGGAAGCAGTAAGAATGTTGTGGAAAGTTCTTCGATGTTTATAAAGGCGTCCCGCTTGATAAAAAGTAGAGTTTCGATTGAGATTTCGAACTGAGAGCGTATTTGTTCTGTTTTTTGCGAGGCATTTCGCTGTGTTGTTTTCGTATTTGGAAGTAAATACGTGTGTAAACGTTGAGTTTACGGTGTTGTGTGATAATTGCTTAATTGCTGATGAATAATTTAGCAGTTGTTGACGATCTCTCCTGTACATAGTGTAAATAAAGCTCCTGTGTTTTTATCAAGAACTGTGTCTTCATTTCAAGAAAGTGGAAGTCGCACCGAATCCGGTACAATTGGCGCCTAACGTGGGGCTTCTTCTGGACTTTCTTGGAGTAAGTGTGACTTTGGACATTTTTTTCATAAAGACTGTTTGAATTTATAGACTTTGTTTTGATGGTGATTACTCGCGCAATGGATGACCAATTAAAACAACTTCTGGAAGCAATTAATGCTGCGAAAAGTGACTTGACCGAAAGTTTGGCGGCTAATCAAGAACAATTAAAAAATGATATGGCGGCTAATCAAAACCAATTAAAAAATGACTTGACTGCAAATCAAGTACAATTGAAAAACAAATTGGCGGCTAATCAAGAACAATTGAAAAATGAATTGGCGACTAACTAAGAACAATTAAAAAAATGAATTCGTGACTAACCAAGAACAATTGAAAAATGAATTGGCGATCAACCAAGAACAGTTAAATAGTGATTTAACTGCTAAAATTACTACAATTCAAGATGAAATAAAAAGTGACCTAACGTCGATGAAAACCATGATGGATAATCAACTAACCGCCATGGGAGATAAAGTTGATGCTCTGGAAGAAAAATTTGATACTGTGGAAGAGCGTATCGCCAATGTGGAAAATAAGTTGGAAGAAGAAGACAAGAAATTTACTTCATTTAAGGAAGAAACAATTAAAGACATGGAAAGGAGATTGGCGACAGCGGAAAGCAGCTCTGTACAGTTTGGCGCTCCCACATCTGTTGCTCGACCGTCCATTAAACTGGCCACATTTGATGGGAAAAGTTCGTGGCAGGTGTACAAGACCCAATTCATGATAGTGGCGGAAGCGAACGGATGGGACTCTGCTACCAAAGCCTGCCATCTTGCAGCATCCCTGAGAGGTGACGCAGAGGACATTCTTCAGACCCTACCGGACAGCCAGCGCCTCGATTTCGCCGCCCTTACATCTGTGTTGGAGCTTCGCTTCGGTGAGAAGTGCCAGAAAGATTTCAGCCGACTCCAGTTGAAGTCCTGTTTCCAGAAAACCGGGGAAACCCTGCAAGAGCTTGCGGCGGATATCGAGAGACTGTCTCATCTTGCTTTTTGCGACTGCCCTGCGGATGTTCGAGAAAACCTGGCACTCAACTACTACATCGACGGGGTTCGAGATCCAGAAATCCAGAAAGCTCTACGGATGGCGGATGTCAAAGACCTGAATTCTGCTGTTGTGTATGCGATGAAGTTGGAGGCCGCCCAGCAAGCAACCCGTGTGGATCGCCATCCCATCCGAACTCTGGAAGCTGATGAGTCTGATTAAAGGTCGTCCTATCTCGCTGAACTTGAGAGACAACTCTGTGACTTGGCAAGACATCTGAACAGCATAACAGCCCAAAAGAAACAAGAGCAGAAGTGCTGGAAATGCGGTAGTGAAGGGCACCTGTGAAGGAGTTGTCCGGCTCGCCAAGCTACGCGAGGGAAGGAAATTACCATCACCAGAGCTTTGCAGATTTCCTCTTCTAGTAGCGGCAGTAATGGACTTTTCATTTACGCACATGTAAATGGGAACCCCTGCAGACTGATTGTCGACACTGGAGCCAATGTGACAATCGTTAGGACAGATGTGGCTCGTGAATTTGGATTGAAACTGTTGTGGACATCGCCACGCGTAAGTCTCCAGACTGTGACAGGTGACAAAATTGAGATTGAGGGTAAAGTAGACTTGGAAATAGTGTTTGGGAATGCCACCTACCATCATACGGCATTCGTTGCTGATATCACGGACCCCTTTATTCTCGGATTGGACTTTTTAAAGAAATACGACTTCACCCTTGACTTCAAGACTAATGAACTGCACTCGATGAGAGAAGACATAGCCATCTTCAACGTTGAAAATGATGTAAAATCCGCTCATCAAATAATAGCCCAAACAGATTTATCGATTCCCTCAAGGTCAGAATCATTAATACCTGGCTCCATTGAAGAAACCAAGTTTTCGATTTGGACTCATTGAATACCCTAACCTAAGCAATAGCCTTAAAGGAGTGCTGGTAGCATCTATGCTTGTGGACATTTCTAAGGATGTAATTCCTGTGAGAGTCGCCAAAGTGAGTGAAAGGCCAAGGAATATCCGGAAAGGTGAAGTGTTAGCAACTTGTACTCCAGTAAACTGCATCATTAGAAGAATCAATACCCCCGAGACTGTGTCTTCTGAGACCTTGAAATCAAAGTTAATTGGGAGTGCGCCGTTATCGAAAGATCAAAGAACTGCTGCGGAACAATTGGTGGACGATTTCAAGCTTCTGTTTTCATCTACATCGGAGGATGTTGGCCGTACGAATTTAACGCAGCATAGGATCTACACTGGAGAAACCCCCCTATTAAACAGCATCCAAGACGACTACCGTTCGCCAAGAAGGAAGAGGTTGAGATCCTCCTGAAAGAGATGCAGGAGAATGATGTCATCGAACCCTCGTCCAGTCCTTGGGCCTCTCCCATCGTCTTGGTCCGAAAGAAAGATGGCTCCACCAGATTTTGTGTCGATTACCGGCGGCTGAATGAAATCACCAAGAAAGACAGTTACCCTCTTCCACGGATAGACGACACCTTGGACACTCTTTCTGGACACAAGTGGTTTTCGACCCTGGACTTGAAGAGCAGCTACTGGCAGGTTCAGATACACCCTGATGACCGAGAGAAGACAGCGTTTACAACTGGACAAGGCTTATGGCAGTTTAAAGTGATGCCCTTCGGCCTCTGCAATGCACCAGCTACGTTCGAGCGTCTTATGGAGACAGTGTTAAGAGGACTTTCCTACGAATCCTGTCTGGTCTACTTAGACGATATCATCATCGTGGGACGCAGTTTCGAAGAACATCTGGCAAATCTTAGGAAGGTGCTGCAAAAGCTTAAGGAAGCCAATCTGAAGTTAAGCCCGTCCAAATGTTATTTGTTCCGCCGGAAAGTGAACTACTTTGGTCACATCATCTCTTCTGAAGGTGTACAAACCGATCCAGAAAGGTATCTGCGGTCAAGAGTTGGAGTCGTCCCGAAAACATCCATCAGCTGCGAAGTTTCCTGGGGATCTGCACGTACTACAGGAAGTTTGTAAAGGGTTTTTCCAACATTGCACGACCTTTGCATAAGCTGACGGAGAGCAAGCAAAAGTTTGAATGGTCCAAGGAATGCGAAGATGCATTTCTACGACTGAAGAAGGCTTTAACATCAACGCCTATCCTCGCCTATCCTCAGCCTGAAAAATCCTTCATCCTGGACACTGATGCAAGCAACGAGGGCATCGGAGCTGTTTTATCCCAAGAAATTGACGGAAATGTCATCGCTTACTGGAGCAAATGCTTATCAAAGTCGGAGCGAAATTACTGCGTCACCAGAAAGGAGTTACTGGCCATAGTGAAAGCTGTAGAACACTTCCATCATTATCTCTACGGCCGAAAATTTCTGCTTCGGACAGATCATGCCTCGTTAACTTGGCTTTTGAACTTCAAGAATCCAGAACGCCAGATAGCCAGGTGGATACAGCGGTTCCAGGAATATAACATGGAGATCAAGCACCGAAAAGGGTTGTCTCACGGTAATGCAGACGCTTTATCAAGGAGATCCTGTCCTGAGAACTGCAAGTATTGTTCCCGAATCGAGAAACAGTATGGAACGACTAGCCCTACTGCCTATCAGGTGACAGTGACTCCAACATCATCAGAACCTGATCCATGGAGTGATGACCAAGTTCGAAAAGATCAACTTGAAGACCCCGACATAAAACCAATTTTGGAGTTCATGGAGAGTGACAGTCGGCGCCCTAGCTGGCAGGACGTTTCCATCTTCAGTCCAGCAAGAAAAAGATACTGGGCTTTATGGGACTCACTCCATTTACGGAACGGCGTACTGTACCGAAAATGGGAATCTTATGACGGCAAAACATCTAGGTGGCAGTTACTACTTCCCTGATCAAGGATTTCAGATGTTCTGAAAGAAATACATAGTAGTGCGACTGGAGGACATTTTGGTGTCTTGAAAACCCTCAATAAAGTTCGGGAGCGCTTCTTCTGGAGCAAGGCGAAGGATGACGTGGAGAAGTGGTGCCATTCTTGTGACGCCTGTGCTGCTCGTAAAGGACCGAAGAAAAGAAGCAGAGGGAAGCTACATCTGTACAACGTTGGAGCTCCTTTCGAACGAATTGGGATCGACATCATGGGTCCTCTACCAAGAACTGCTTATGGGAACAAATACATTCTTGTTTCCATTGACTATTTCACCAAATGGCCCGAAGCGTATCCCATTCCAGATCAAGAAGCTACCAACGTAGTAGAGACTCTAGTCCAACATTGGATCTCGAGATATGGAACACCTTTGCAGATTCATTTCGATCAAGGGAGGAATTTCATCTCTGCTGTGTTTAAGGGCCTATGTCAAATTTTCGGAATTGAGAAAACTAGGACAACACCACTACACCCACAATCGGACGGCATGGTGGAGAGATTTAACCGCACAATCCTGACTAATCTCTCGCTTATGATATCCAAAAATCAACAGGATTGGGACAAGAAGCTACCTTTGTTCCTGCTGGCCTACCGCAGTGCTGTCCACGAGACTACCGGATATGCCCCATCTCAGATGCTCTTCGGACGAGAGCTTCGGCTACCTTGTGATCTCGTCTTCGGTCGTCCTCCGGATGCGCCTTCATCGCCATCCAGGATCTCCAGGCCCGGTTGGAAGACGTTCATAACTTCGCACGAGAGCGAATCAACATCGCGGCGGAGAAGTTGAAGACCCGATACGACACAAGGTCTACTGGACATGAATTCAACGAAGGCGACAAGGTTTGGTTATGGAATCCCATCCGACGGAGAGGTCTGTCACCCAAATTGCAGTCGCATTGGGATGGACCCTACAAAGTCCTTAACCGACTAAATGACGTCGTAGTGAGGATCCAAAAACCACCTAATGCAAAACCTAGGGTTGTACATTATGATCGGTTAGCCCCATACTATGGCCATAGTTCATGAGTATTACGTAAACAACCATGGTTGATAACATAAAAGTTGTAGATATTTTTTTTGCTTTTAATGTCTAGTAATATTTCTTGTTATTATTGTGTTTCCTATGCATTATTGGTTATTATTTAATGTGTGTATTTGTGAACTTGTGATAGAAGTTTGCACCCTTTCTGGGGATTGTACTGGCCGGGACGTGCAGTCCTTAGGAACTGGGCAATGTTACAAATTCTGTAAATAGTAATTATTGTAGCAACGTAACCTGTAAATAGTTTCCCGTAATGAATATACAACCCCTTTTCATTCGGCTGATGTATACGATCCCCTATTTCCTTTTCTTTTCATTGATAAAATTTCATAACGGTCTACGCATTTCGGGAAGCAGTAAGAATGTTGTGGAAAATTCTTCGATGTTTATAAAGGCGTCCCGCGTGATAAAAAGTAGAGTTTCGATTGAGATTTCGAACTGAGAGCGTATTTGCTCTGTTTATTGCGAGGCATTTCACTGTGTTGTTTTCGTATTTGGAAGTAAATACGTGTGTAAACGTTGAGTTTACGGTGTTGTGTAATAATTGCTTAATTGCTGATGAATAATTTTACAGTTGTTGACGATCTCTCCTGTACATAGTGTAAATAAAGCTCCTGTGTTTTTATCAAGAACTGTGTCTTCATTTCAAGAAAGTGGAAGTCGCACCGAATCCGGTACAATACTATGCAAATAAAAGGAAAATTGCAATTTTTGCACTTGCGCTAGTCTGACTCTAAAACACAGACATTATCGTTTACTTTAATCATCGAAAATGTTTGATTGCATTTTGTCTTAAAAGAAATTAAATAGAAGGTAATACTTCAGATCAATATCTTAAGGAAGATACATATATACATCGTGAGATGCTATTGATTTTGTATGATTGAAGAAAACAAAACGTTGAAGCAACCAAAAAGAAATAAGACAGTACACTAAGATAAATAAATACCTTTGTGCTGAACAGTAAAGTAAGACAAAACAACGTTAGAAGAAGCACAAATTTGTAAATTACAGCAGACACGTGTTTCGGCGTTACAGGGAACGCCTTTTTCAATGCAAAAAATAATGAGTTTATGGATGAAAAGACATCCGACAAAAGGCGTTCCCTGTAACGCCGAAACACGTGTCTGCTGTAATTTACAAATTTGTGTTTCTTCTAACGTTGTTTTGTCTTACTTTAAGACAGTCTAGCTGTCAAAAAGAAATCTGCATATTATTAGCCATAAAAATATTTTAAACAGTAAATGTGCAAGAATAAAACATAATAAATCTGAATTTGTTCAATAAGCCACTTAACATAAGTAAACATATTTTGTTTAATCTCATTCCTTAAAACATTTTATCGCCAACCCTAATAAGAAAACGTCCAAGGCCGAAAAACAAATCCTCTTTTCTCATTTCCGTCACACATCACTAGTTCGATCTTTTCTTTAATGGCAGGAAACACTTTGAGCGGGAGTTTCTTTTGCCTTTCATTTTTCTGACATTTTGTCTCCTTCGAGCAAAACGATTGCATTTTTATTTGCATTTGGAAACATTGCTTTGTATTTTTTATTTCCTTCTGTCTTTCTATTTTTGACAATTGAGATTACTGATCCCGGAATAGAACGAGAAAGTCGACTTAAGAGCAGCAAGTATATAAGTGCAGGAAGTAAGAAAACATAATTTAGGCGTTTTATTTTTTTTTAAGTAACCGTAATTAGGTCATTTCTGTCGAAGAAACATATTTTTATTCAATTAGTTTTGGCTAAAAGAGGAAAACTTAAGCACGTTGTCTTCTTAATATGCGTGAATTTGTAAATAGGTTTTAATGTTGCGTTTTGAAAATAAACTTAGGTTTTAATCTTATCGCATATGTTTTCTAATCATATGCTTTGCGATGTTGGTGAAAAATATTAACTCAAGATTAGGGACTGCAATACTGTATCAAAAATGGAATACTGATACTCGGTATTTTTTAAAATGTGATACACGAATAACGGTATTAATACCGGTATTAGAAATTTCTCAAAAAATGATTTGTTTCGTTGACATATTTCATAATTTTGTACGAAAATTGTATTATTCATGAAAACGTATTTCCAAAAATATATATATTGAAGGAGTAAATGACATAAAAAATAAAAAATCAATCACTAATCGATAGAAAGAATTGTCTCTAAGCCAGGAACTCATTTCAGTGAACAAATGTCCTACAGCTGAGAAAAAAAAATCTTTCTAAATTCACGCGGATCCGTGGTACTGTTAACAATGCGCGATATATCTCATCTCTTTACCACAAAGTATTGCATCTTCAAATAATTTGGTGCCTTGCGTGTTATTTTTGGATAAATCCTTTTGTGTGTTTCTTTTGTATTGTAACTATTGTTATTGTTTTTGCTATTATTATTATTATTATAATGATTATTATTATTGTTGTTTGGATATATGTATAGTTTGTTGAAAATTCTCTTCAAGAGACGATACTTTTACAACATCAACATCATCTTCAACGATTTCCTTTTGATCAGGATAGGTTTGTGTGTGTGTGTGTGTGTGTGTGTTTTATTTACAAGCCTTTTTGATATGGAATTTACGGTGAAAGCAACTAAATTTGATCGTGTTAGTTTCTTTTTTCCGTTTTCTTTTTATTTTTAATATTCTTTAGAATTATAATGGTGTAAATATCTAAACGTATGTTCAGTTGATTATGCCTTACCTCTATGCAAATTTTAAAGGCACTATATTCTTTCTAAATATTATCTTGATTAGTATAAAGCTGAATAGCGATGCAGGATAACAAACCAATACAGGTGATACGAAATTACTATTTCTTATACTTTCCAGAAAAGGTTTTGGTCAAAATTCAGTACAGTTAAGACAAATATTTAAAAAAAAAAAAACACCGCATAAATTATTGCTGCAATGGACGTTTGAATAATTTTTTTATGGAACAAGTATATTCGAAATTCCACTTGAAATTAACTTTCACAAAAGAGAAAAAAAATAATCACGGAAATTTAAAAAAAAATAATAATAATAAAAAATTGGTGCACGTAAGAGCATGAAAGTGAGATTTATCTCACCATCCAGTAAGGAAAATATCATTTTGCAATATTCCCGCTACTTTTATCCATTGATATTCTATTAGTTCGTGCTTTTGAAGCCAATTTTTTTCATCAATAGATTGATATTGGTACTGTATCACGGAAAAAGAAATGTACATTTAAAAAAAGTAGATATCTAATAAGTTAAACTGAAAACTCTTTAAATAAAACGATTCATTATTTTCAACTAATAATGAAAATACCGGTAGTTTACCTCCGCAAATACCGGTATTACGAATTTGCATAAAGCTCGCAATACCGGTTTTCGGTATACGAGTGTACCGGTAATGCAATTACTACGCAAGATATATGATTACAATATGAACCATAAAGTTGAAAAATATAAAAGGAAATTGTCTCTTAAAATTATTTTTTTTCTTCATTGCATAAAAAATAAAGTTATGGATTAAAAAAAAAACACCTACAAGATGTAACAAAACCCATCGTGGGTAAAAATGAAGTTTCTGCTACATTTTGAACAAGGTTACTTTCAGCGTTGAAACATCGAAAAGCTACTGATTTAAAAATCCAAATGAATAAAGTATAAAACATTTGAAACGAACTCTAAACCCTAAAAAAATATGCACTGCAGTTTTCTATATTCAAAACATGTATATTTATCTTCAAATTTTAGGATACTTATTACAGAACAAGAAAACAAATTCGTTCAAATTCCAGCTCGATTTCAATGAAATGAAATATCTTGCTCAACAATGCATGTCGGTTATTGGAAAAAGTATCAAACGCCGGTCATTACGCTTGAAGAGCACTGAGAATTAATGAGATTTTAATGAAGGTTAGAACACGGTAACGGAGTGTCTCTTAATGCATCAGTGCCACCTCTAATTCTGTTTAATGAGTTCGACATCCAATACTAAGGAATGGCAGGAGGAGTGGTTTTACAGTCATCAAGAGACAATTGCATTGCTCGGCAATTCGAATGTTCCAAGCCTGCTTCGAAACATTTACTATTATAGTTGATTTTTTAAACTAAAGAATGAATGAGGGAATGATATTAACCTCAAGATTATTCTTTAAGTAATTTTTTTTAAACATTTTGCGACATTTTTTTTCTTTTTTTCAGTAAATGTTTAGAGGTTGTATTTCTTTTGGAGAAATGAAAGTTACATTTTAGCGGAAAACGGAAATTGTGACGGGACATTTAGATGAAAGTGAATTTTATGTGTGACGTCGCAGGCAATAGGCTTGTAACTATATCGCCAATCATTGGTTCAAAAACATTTCTCAAAAGCAAAATTATAAGACGGCTCTTCGATGTCGGCAGCGCTTCCTCTATCATTACTTTATTTCCCCTTACGTTTAATTGATGCTAGTCCGATTCGAAGAAATTTATTTTGTTTGAAAGTTCTCAGCGAGGGAACACCCCTCATTCTAATATTCATTTTTTTTATTTGAGCAATTTTTGTTCAATCTTGAGCATTTCAAAAAGTTTAACATAAGCGTCTTCGGAAAAGTCAAGGCATACATAAACCTGTACTTAGAGGCGAATTTGCTTCAAACGAAATTTGTAGGAAATCGTTTTCGAAAAAGAGCATGTACAAAAAAAAAAACGTATATATTGTTCAATTTTGAACAATTGTAGCCCCTTAACACCAGTACCTACGGCTAAATTAAAAGTCAATATAGATCCCGAACTTGTAGGCGGATTTATTTTAAACAAATTTTGCTCAAAATAGCTCTTGATGACCAACCTCCGACTGCAACTCCTAGAATTTTAGGGCAGCTAACTCCATTTTGACTCTTGTATCCGAACTTTAGTCCTACTCCGAATCTGACTCCATAGCTTTAGTAAAGAATTTAGACAAGGAGGGAAAATGATCGACTCCGACTCTTTGAAATTTGAAGTCTTTGAATCCAACTCCTACTCTTTTATCCCAAAATAAATCCTACTCAGACTCCGCAAACATTGGCAGAGTTGGGGAATTTAAGGGAAAATATTCGATACCGACTCCGAGTCTTTGAAGTAAAATCCTTCGACTCCCAAATCCGACTTTTTTTTACCCCAAAATGAAATTGACTACGACTGACTCCGCAGCCATGGTTTTTTACTTAGAAATAATTATTGTTGATATGATTTGTTTTTATCTTCACGCTACCTTTTCATTTATGTATTCAGTGTTTGGTGGAGAAATTCGGAGTCTTTTATGTTTCTACACAAAGATAAATGCAGACGATTTTTTTTTTTTTTTTTTGGCATTAAAAATTATTTTTTTAAGTTGACATGCTTTTTTTATTTATTTTGAAAGCACATTAATTATTCTTCAGCAGCAGGGGAAATGCAAACGATTTTTTTTTTCTTTTGACATCGTGTTCTTTTTTTTTTTGATGAGTTTATTATTTTCATTTTTTTTTCTTTTTCAAAGCAATTAAAGATTTTTAAATGGAAAAGAATATGGGGCATTCCAAGGTATTTTTGACATTTATGTAGAGTCCGTAACGTGACCTTTTTTGCAATAACTTTTTAATTTGCTGTTTGATTAGCATATTATTTTATTTTGATCTTTTCCTACCAACACACCAGCTCAAATTAAAATAATTTGCAAATCAAACGGTAAATTTAAAAGTTATGGCAAAAAAAGTTCACGTTACGGACTCTACATAATGTCAAAAATACCGTGCAATGCCCCATATATGAATGAGCAGTATAATAGTCCATGCTTGAAAGCAAGTCTACAAATCGTAACAATAACCTCCATGCATCATTTACTTGCAGAACTCAGAGTCATTAGGAGTCATTTGAGAGTCATTAGGAGAATATAGGCAGGGCAAAGTCAAACAAGAGAAGACAGGTGGTAAAAGTCCTTGTGTGGTTAAAAAAACTGGGTCGCCAATTTCAAACCACATTTTCGGCATTAAGGAGGTTCAGTCAAGGATATGGCTATGGCAAGTGCCGATAATTGATATTTGAGGTTATGTGCACGAAGAAATCGAAAACCTACTACGGCTGATCTCAGGTCCTCTCTTGCTGAAGCCACCGGGAGATTGGTAGTCAACGTCAACCCTGCGCAAACGGTTTCGTAAAGGTGGTATGTAAGCAAGCCGACTGGCAATTTGTGTACCGCTCACACCACGCCATTGAAATAACCGTTTGCAGTGGGCACGATAATATGTCTACCGAAAACCCGATCAATGGAGACCTGTTTTCTTTATGGATGGGTTCAGATTTAGTCTAGAAAGTGATAGTAGGCGTTATTTGATATTGAAAGAACATGGAAACGGTAATCATTTGTCAAACATTTGTGAATGATTTGCATACGAAAGATGATATGTCTGTATTTGGGGTGGCGTTTCTTTGGGTAGACGCACATACATCCACGTCTTTCCAAAGGAAACCGTGAAGCTCAGGTTTATACAGATGACGCTTATGTGCACCCATGTGACGGGACAACAGGTGATGCTGTCCACAACGCAAGACCACACAGACATGCAGTATCCAGCTCGATCCGAGGACTGGAATCGAGGTCGTTTGGGATGCTTTAGGTAGACGTGTAGCTGCTCTCAATCCTTTCCCTCCTTCTTTGCAAAGGAGCAACTGCTCTCTCTTCCTATGAAACTGACAGACCGCATAATAGACAGCATCACGTAATCTGAAACCTTTAATTTGATTATTTTATAGATGTGCTATTTTCTATACTACCATTATTGTCTGCTAATTTCATTTTGTATTATTTTATGTCTACTATGTGTTGTATGTTGTGGATGAGTTTCATAAATATCTGCATGTAACTGTTAATTATGATGATTAATATTATTGATACGTATAACTTGTAAGATGAAAATACTTGATTTTAACACTACAATCCACGTTTGCCTCAGCTTGCTAGTAGTGAATCAGTGCTTACAAAAATATTTTGAAATTGGCTTTAATTAACTACTATTACACTTAGCTATACTTTAATCAGCTAGTAATAAATTCCAAATGTTTATTGTTAAACATAGCTGACCGACATTTTGAAGAAACGTGCCTGAAATCTCTCATCCAAGAATAGGTAGAAAAATATTAGTTTAAAAATAATGCTAAAAGACAGAGGATTACAAATGTCTTAATCATATGGAACATGCAAATGAATAGTTATTATTGAAATAAAACTGTGTTAACTTTGCATACATAAATCTGGTTTAAGTACCTAAATCTAATATATACGTTTATATGAATATAATCCCTAAAATTATATTTCCTTCATCGAAATCATTCAGTGCACTCGAAGAGCAAAATGTTTTAAAGACCTTTTCATTAAACAGCAAAACTGAGGACATAATGAATATTTCATTTCTGTTTTGTGATAAGAACTGATATTTTAATTAAGTTCCATACGTGTCTTGATTCCTGGAACGTAGCAACGTAGCCTCTAATCTTATTGAATTTGTTCTGGAACTAGTAATTCGTCCTAATCAGAGAGAAAGCTTAAGGCGAAAAGAAATGAATTAATAGATAAATGCAGAGCAAAAGTGCAGGTACTTGATAAATGATAGTAATTGTTTTTGGTTGCATTAGCAATTCATTATCCATGTCTGACTGAAACAACACGAAAAATTATTTGAAAGAATTAGATGGCCATGTTAATGGAATTCATGTGAGGTTTAAAATACAAGAAGGAAGTTTTATTCGTTTCATTAGCTTATTTGATTTACTTTCTTATTTTATTTTTAAATATTGTGTCATTTTTTTTTCGCTATAATGCTTGTATATAGTTTTAGTTATTAACTGGTTAGTATATTATTTTATGTTGTTAACACTTGTTCAGCGACAACAAAACATGTTTTATTTTTAGTTTATAATGCTATTTTATATTTATTAAGATAATATAATTTTATTTCCTAGACGTTTTGTCATAATTAGAGCATAGAACAAAAAAAAAAAATTTAACCACTTACCGGGTTTGTTTTAAGTATCATTTGTTTGCCAAAAAGCACTGAAGGATAATTTTAAGGAACAGTTTTTCTTTTATATATATCGCATTGATTTAAATAGGCAGTCAATTATGTTATAAGTATTGTGTTTATTGATTTATTTAAATTTTGAATTACAGCGTTTTTACTTAATTCATCTTTATTTTATTAACGTTGAAACTGGTTTGCAACAGTTTTCAGATCAATATTTCACTGTTGGCCCAAAACGGGTAGGTTAACGAAGAACGGTCAACAATTGCTGTTTTTGGCGATTTATCGTAACAATTATTTCCTAAGAGGTATTCTGAACTTCAAATTAAAAAGTGATTCTTGCATTATTTCAAACCAAATATTTATTTAATATCAAATATTGCAAACACTCAAAAAATCCTCTTTGCCCCTACCAGTGGACCCACAGCGGGTAAGCCATTCGGGTAAAGCGGGTAAGCCTAACTAATTGTGATTTGGTACATTTGTCAGTCAAATATGAAGCATTAAATGATTAAATCAATTGGCGAGCTAGTTGCCATTATAAAAACAAATAAAGTTATACTTATCGAAATAAAATTGAAAATCTAAGTCAGCACATTTGTTTATAGCAAATAAAAAACAAATTGTTTGAATCGATAAACTTGCTAATTGCCATCATAAAGAAAGAACTTTTTAAAATTATACCTATCCTATTTAAATATAAAATCTAAGTCAGTACATTTTCCAAGAAAACATATAGAAAGCGGGTGTAGCCGCTTTGCCCCACCCACTTTGCCTGTAAGCCCCTTTTTTAAATTTCAATAATTATAACCTTAAATGAATAAATAAATAAAACGGAATGACCATCATTGTTTATAGGTAGATGGTGTCAGAATAACGTAATATTATTACAAGTTTAAAAAAAGCTGGTCTTTGATTAACCACAAGTAACCTACCTTCAATTTTTTTTAAGAAATGTATCATTTTTTGTATTTTAAACCTAGTTACGCCATACCGCTTCACCGCTGCTTCGATGGGATTGATTGAAACTCGGGGGTGTTCGGGTAAAAACGACATACGCAAGCATCGCCACTTGCACACCATGCGGCAGCATCCAAATGCCTACCCGCTTTGAGTGACATACTCGCTTTGGGCCACCCTCCGCTACAAACATCTGTTACGCTTTAAAAACTAAAAATAAAAATATTGATAGCTATATTCGAACAACCCAACGGAAAGGTTTAGAAAAATATGTGGAGTGGATCAATTTAGATCCGGGCTATTCAGGAAAATTCCTTCAGGGGACACCTTGGCGGCGTTCGGAGAAAACAGTTCGGGCAGGAGGCCTGAAGTTCGAACACAGCTTCGGAAAATATAACTTGCATTGCTTGATTTTTATTGAAACTAAAATTACTTCCAAACAATAACAAGTTTGAAACAAAAAAAGAAAATGTATTTTTCGAATAATTGTGTTTATCGTCCATGACATGAATTCTTTATGAAAATTTCAAAAGTATTCTTTGTAACATTAGCTTGTAAAATTATCTGTCAAGAGTACAGAAAAAATTGGATAACCAGGTTTTGGATGTGTATTACCTTCCAACAGAATGGGTATTTTACATTCCACTGCTGAATACTGTCATTATTTCTTAATTTTTTTAATAAGGATATTTTACAGAAAAACAGTCTCTAACCGTATAGGATAATACCGCGTATATTATTGAAAAAAAAAAAAAAAAGAAACGAATTTCACTGGAATATCATTAAACCTTTTGTTTATCGTACAAAATCATTATTTATTAAATTTTCCACGATTTTTTTTTTCCCATCAGAGTCCCGTAATATATTAACATGTTTTGGTA
Organism: Uloborus diversus; assembly: GCF_026930045.1. Classification (NCBI taxonomy): domain Eukaryota; kingdom Metazoa; phylum Arthropoda; class Arachnida; order Araneae; family Uloboridae; genus Uloborus; species Uloborus diversus. Next base: position 91,486,345 of record NC_072731.1, on the reverse strand, counting down.
ATATTACTGTTTGTTATAGGGATTAGCAACAATTCTGCGTTCCAATAATTTGAATTTCGAATTTTAACTTGATTGAACAAACCTAGGCGCAATTATCTGCCGTTCTTTTACATTATAATTTAATCGTCAAACTGGCATTTATTTTATTTCGGGCTGGTTTTTTGTTACATTTTTGAGCAATCACGATTACTTATTGTTCTCACTTGACCGTCCTTGGCGTTGTGGTTCCCTTTTCAGCTTGGACCAGGGGCCTCTACAGCACCACCGCTCACCGGCCACTGCAGGAGCGTCAGAATCCGCTTTTCCTGGTAGGAGGCGTCCATGTCCTGTACACACACATGCTCAAACACATACACACTCACATACACATTCACATATACACACATGCCTACGTGTGCATACACTTAGGTCTACGCACACACACAAACCTACACATGCATGCACGCGCGCCTACGCACACACACACACACACAACTGTACACACGTAACCGCCCAGGAGAAGGGGCAATCTTGGGAGGGGGGGACAGGAGCCGTTTCTAGAAAGAATAACTCTAATGAGTAGGGGCCCTGTCGCCACTCGTAATTGCGAAATACATAATTTGAATTCAAAATGTCAGAATTCAAATTAATTTAATTTCTTATTATTATTTTTTTTTCTTCTCTCTCTTTTTCCTATTTATTTTAATTTTTATAGTTATCTGCTGGCTACTCTGTTTTCGTTTTATCTGCTTTTAAAAAAGAGCGCAGTAAAAAACGCATATTTTTTTCTTAAAACTTTATACTATTTGAGCTTCGTGCATAGGTCAGAACTAGCTTATTTAGTAGGTTTTTTTTTTCAGCTAGACTTGCGTCTGGATATTGATTTTCTCTTGAAAATTGAAAATTTACGAAAACGTCAATCTTGGAATTTTTTCTGTGGTTTCATTTGTAGTCACTAAAAAGACAAACACGTGGTTCAGAAACAGTTTAAAAGATTCGTGCAACTTCTGTTTTTTCAACTTATTTTTTTCAACCAGATATTTCCGATAATTCCCTATACATTTGTGTAACAATTTTCTTAATAAGAATATTAATTATAATAAATTAGAAGAAAAAACTAATAGTAATAAGAAGAAGAATAACACTACAACATATTAATAATTATAACAAAAACAATTATAATAACAATAATAATACTAATACTAATACTAATGCTAAAAATTAAAAAAAAATAATAAAATATCAATAATAATAAATTATAACAATGCCAGCACAAAATAAATAAAAAATGACACTAGTAATAATAAAATAATAATAACAATAAACGATAATAATACCAGCAAAAATAATAATAAATGATAATAATACTAACAAAAATAATGATAATAGTACTACTAATAATAATAATAGTAATAATTTCCATTAGTGTAATAATAAAGTTATCCCTCATTAAATCGCGCCGCATTGTATCAGTAATTCGGATACATACTGCTTTTCCTTCGGCCCCCGATGAACTAAAGGCAATATAACTTCATTTTAAATTTAAGATCACGTAAGAAGTAAAAACCTTTTATTTCTTAGGCAAATCCCGGTTTATGGAAGAATTAAAACACGGACGTACTTAGTTCCCCTGAGGCAGGAACATTTTCAGCTATAATTTAAATAGCATTGAAATAGTTTTAATTGTTTATAGTGCTATAAAAAATTTAAAAAAAACAATTGGTAAGACAATTTTCCTCTGATTATTTTATTCAAAAGTTAACCCTAATGTCAGAAAAAAGCAAATTCATTTTAGATGCACATACTAGCTACTTGAATGCTCGTTCAACGGTTTTTAAGGATTTCAGTTCCATCTTATTTTCTGGTATATCGCGCGTATTTATAGTATTTCGACAAGCCTATGTGTCTAGGAGCTACTGTAATAAAGTACATTGGAAATGCAACACCAAGATGGAGTGTTCAGAAATTTATGCAAATTTTAGAGTAGACATACATTACTGAGTTATGTGAATGATGTGAAATGTGCAACTTTCCGACGCACGTGAAGTAAGATAAAAGGGAGGGAAATTGCAGAATGGGCAATATTCGTGTCGTTATTTCTGACTGTAGAATTATCGAAGAAATTTTGTTTTTGACTTGGAGGATACGTGTAACACGAGAGAATGCCAGGCTGCCATCAACGAAGGCACTTCCAGTAGATAGACGTTTTTACGAGGGGTATGGTGATCGGACTGAGAAGAGGAGGTTGATCCGTACGTCAAATCGCAGCTGATACCCACATGGATGCGAGCACGGTGCATCGGCTGTGCCAAAGATGGTTGAAACAACAAAATTTGACAAGATTGAGGGGTGCAGGGGCAGTCAGAGTAACGTCAGAACGCGTGAATCGACTCATCCAACGACAAGCTGTAACAGACCCGCAAGTTACTTGTTCCTCGATTCTGCAGCAAGTGCAAGATACCCTGAATGTTCCCGTGTCAACCAGAACCATTTCCTGTCGTTTCGTCGCACGTGGTCTGCAATCACAGCGTCCGCTAAGAAGACTGCCATTGACCCCACAAAATAGACAGTAACGTTTAGTATGGTACCGGGATAGAGCGACGTGAATGACAGAATGGTGAAATGTCGTGTTCGCAGATGAATCCCGCTTCTGTTTATCCAGTGAAAGTCGCCGCGTACTTGTGTGGCGTCGATGTGGAGACAGATCTAATCCGGCAGTAACTGTGGAACGTCCCACCGCACGACAACGTGGCATAATGATTTGGGGCGCAATTGCGTACAATTCCATATCACGTCTAGTTCGTATTCAGGGCACTATGACGGTCCAACGATACTTGGATAATGTGCTGCGGCTGGTGGCAATACCTTACCTTCAAGGGCTACCTAATGCAACTTTTCAGCAGGATAACGCGTGACCACACAGTGCTCGCATCTTCCAACATGCTCTCCAAGTCACACAGATGCTTCCCTGGCCACCATACTCTCCTGACCTGTCACCAATCTAACATGTGTGGGATGTGATTAAACGCCGTTTGCAGACTCTGTCCCTTCCTCGTTCAGAAGACGAAATGTGGCAAATGGTTGACAGGGAATAAAGAGCCTTCCCTCTGGACACCATCTACACCCTTATTGACTCTATGCCTAGACGTGTTTCTTCGTGTATATCTTTCCGCGGTGGTCCTACATCCGTCTGAGCCGACGCCGTTCTCGCTCTGTATTCTGCCTATCATTTTGAAATTAAGATCATTTATTATTCCTTGCTGTCTCTGTCCTTTTTCCAAATTTCATCACTTTCTGACCATTCCTTCTTGGTGTTGCATTTTTAATGTCGAACAGTGCATTTATTACTATATCAGTAAATTAAATAAGAAAAATTTTCTATTAAAAAACAACACAGAGTGGACATGATATAACAATCCCTTATATCGTCGCCTCAAAGCAAGAGCAGGATATTTTTGTGCTATTTCTGGGATTAGATGTCTTAGTGTTGCTCTTAGGCGACGATATGCACAAGCAGTGCATTTTACACCAATAACACCCCGATTCTGACACACCTTCTAAATGGCAGATGAGTTGTAATTAAATACCTCCCCTGACAAGAAGAGCTAATCAAGGTTCGGAACAGTTCAGAGTTAATCAAAGAGTCGGAACCAAGCTTTCTACTCTTGATCAACTATTGTTCTACTCATATTCTACTACTGTGCAGCCCAACTATTTCTTTTATTTAAAATAATAAGTTGATCGCATTCCATTTGAAAATACCGAATTTAAATTTTTAGCTACTTTTTGAAATTTTGGATTTGACTACTAAGCGGTAAAAATTTCAAACAGATGTTATTTACAAAGATAACAAATGATTGAATCAGCTAAAGGAGAACATATTAAACATCATGTGCATTAATCACTTTCTCACATTTGTAAAACTTATAGGGAATTGATGTCTTTTGAACAGCCAAATTCTATGCGAAAAACGATGATTTACTTTTTCCTAAAATAATTTGACACCTGTTTTAAACCTCAAAATAGTTTTGCTAAATGAATGATCGCTGAACCATTTCATCTTACAAGATTAACATAAGTGAAATTACTTTAAAATTCCTTAACTGCACTGCTTTCCAATTTTGTCTTTTCTTTTAAACGGTGATTTTTCAGTTCAAATGTTTTCACAAATTCATGTCATTAAAAAATCTCAAAACTTCAAAACATATTCATCAAAAAACGAGGTTTTATTTTTGTGTGTATGAGTTTAACTGGGACTGCTCAACGAACTAAAAGACGGGTGAATTACATTAAAAAGATACAATATTTAAAAGTATGAAGCAACATAAATCATGTTTGTGTCCACGTTTTCCCATGAATGTGAATTTTTTTAATTTTTTTTAATCAAAAGCTAGTTTCAAAAAAAAACGTATCTAAGCTTTGCATAATATTACGATTGGAATAAGGGAAAAAATCTGTAAAAATGACTAGAAACGGTAAATTTTAAAAGAAATTTAAAAATTATTTGTTTATAACAGAAAATGATTTTTTAAACATATTTTCTATAAAATTATTTTTTCCCTTTTATGAGTTTCCATAATAACTGTTATTGATATGAACATGACTAAAAAATCCATTTCATACGAAGACGTGGGCTGAATGTAATACAGTCCTTTAAATTATGGAACAAATGTAACGTATTATAGGATTTCTTATGCACAAAACGAATTAGTATACTATCCTAACTTACAATTTTTCTGGCCCATATGTTGATGTATAAAGTACACGATTTCACAGGCCAACAACTTCTCGATTTGTACATGTCATTTTCTAAGGAAGGTAAAGGTAATTCTGGGTGAAACTGAGTTCTTGAAAGTCAAAAAGATTTTATTTAAAAAAAATCAATTTTCGAAATTAAAAAAAAAAAACACTTAAAATAAGTAGGATCATAGTATTAAGAATATAAAAATATAATGTTATATTTAAAAATACTTTAATGTCATAGTTAATCTATAAGTATTTGATTTTTCGGAAAGATTCTAACGTATGTTTTTTAGTTTCAAGCTTCTGCTCAAATATTGAGCAAAATACTTTAAAAAGTGGTAGTTTAATTTAGTTATGATTTAAAGTTAAACAACCAGTTTGCAACATCGGGCTGTAACAGAAAAAAAACTACAACTAATTTAACATCAAATGTACTTAAACATTAAGTAAAGTGTAAAAACGCATTACTACCTAAGTATTAGTAAAACTTTATTCATCATGCATAGGGATTGCAATACCGGTATACCGAATACCGGTATTTTAAACAATTATGCAATTTCGTAATACCGGTATATGTTGAGGAGAATACCGGTATTTTCTGTATTAGCTGAAAATAATAAATGCACTCCTGTGTGTGTGTGTGTGTGTGTGTGTGTGTGTGTTTGTAAAAATATTAGTGAAAATTGCAACACCATGAAGAAAGCATCATAGTTGAATGAAATTTAATACACAATTGAGTGGTAATGTTACAAATAAATAATTACATTTTCAAACGAAACAAACAATAAAAAGGTATAGAAATTAGTATTTTGTGTAGCCACCACGCGCCGCAATAAGAGCTGCCAAAAGGCTTGGCAAGGAGTGAAACAAAGTTTAAATATCTGCCTGCTAAAGAGTATTCCGTATTGTTTGTATGCGCGACCAAAGTTCGTCTGTCGAAGACACAGAACGAGGATCACGAGCGAGACGCCGCCCAACGAAATCCCACACATGATTAATCGGTGACATATCCGGGGAATATGCAAGCAAAGAAAGAAGCTGTACCTGCTGCAAATCAAGGTTGGATTCGAGAGTCCTGGCGACATCTGGACGGACATTATCCTGCTGGAATACAGCCCCTGGCAATCCTTGCAGGAAAGAAATAGCTTGGGGCTTTAAAACTTCGTTTATGTATCGGGTACTGCTCAAATTGAAAACAATTCGTAGCAATTTTGATCATCCATTTTATGCTATGGCACTCCAGACCATAACTCCGGGTGTTCGTCCACTGTGACGTTCGATAATGCACTCCGGAATGTGCCGTTCACCGGCATAGCGCCTGACACGAATTCGGCCATCATGGTGCCACAAATTGAAGTGGGATTCGTCAGAAAAGACGACCTGCTGACAATCAGCACTCCAGCTCCTATGCACATTGGCCCATTGCAGCCGCAGGTGGCGATGTTTTTGCGTGAGAGGAATCCTGTATAAAGGAATCCTTGCGCGCAGCCCACGCTGCAGCAGATTTGATGAATTGATGAAGTCCACGATGAAACACCTGTAGCTGTTGACCACTGTGCTGCCAATTGTCTAGAAGAAGCTGTGCGGTCCGTCAGCGCCATACGCACCAGGTGTCTGTCATCGCGAGTTGACGCCACATTTCGGGATCCACTCCCAGATTTCCGAGCTGTCCGACCCTCGTCCGTCCACTGCTTCCAAACACGCATGATTGTGCTGCTGTTACGCTGCATACGAGCGGCTACTGCACGATAAGACTTTCAGCTCACTCGCGTAAGTCCTTTGTGTTTTTGCAATTTTCACAAACAGGAGTTTAGTTTCAGTTCAAGAATTTTCAATTTAACTTATTAAATATCTACTTATATTTTATAGTTATATGTATTTTCCCATGATACAGAACCGAAATCTATCTATTCATATAAAAATTTCGCTTCAAAAGCATAAACTAATAGAATATTATTAAACAAAAATATTTTGTGCACCATGTATTTATTTTTTCCATTTCCCTGATCGCTCATTTTCTCTTTTGGAAAAGTTAATTTCGAGTGTAATTTTCAATGCCCCTCCCCCCTTCGTCCGATGAACAATTTATTCAAACCATTAATTGAAGGAATGCTTTATGATTTTTTTTCTTAAATATTTGTCTCAACTGTACAAAATTTTGAAAAAACCTGTTTCTTGTTAGCATTGCAAATGGCAATGTGTTGGCACCAGTATTGGTTTGTTGTGCCGTCTCGCTCTTTGGCATCATACTTGGCAAGAAAGTATTTAGAAATTATATATTGCCTTGAAAATTTGCATAGAGGAGAAGCATAAATATGTTCCACAAATTCAAAGATATTTTCAGATATTTACATAATTATAATTGCAAAGAATTTTAAACAGAAAGCTAAAACAAATAAGAGAAAACAATAAGATCAAATTTAGTCACGTTTATCGTAAACTAGCAGTACCCGCACAGCGATGTCCGTGCTAAAAATTTAGTGGAAGTCCGTTGAATAAAAAAAATTGACGCCCCCTCCTCCTCTAATAAGAAATGATCATTTTTCTTTGTATAAAATGCGTACACACCTTTTCAAAAAGAAAAGAAAAAGAAAACTATTTAAGTTTCTTCAAAATTTAAAACTTTTTGTCAAATCATTAAATTGGATTTACAGTTGCTTTAAAACTCTATTTAGTGAATGAAGCGGTTTTTACTGCAATTTAAAATGTTTCGTCAAATAAAAAAAAACACATCAAATAATATCTTTCATATGTAAAAATAATTCCGCAAATCTATTGTGAATCGCAAAACTTGCCAGCTTTGCTCCGTCTAACGAAAGAAAAAAAAAACACATCCCGTTTAACATTCAAAAATCGTCGTCAGAAAAAAAAAGAAAAAGAATTTGTCGTACATTTCACTCGGATAAAAACAAATCAAAATTTTCTTTTCCTTCAAAACAAATCGCCAAAACAATGAATTACATTAACGGTTGCCTTGAAACAATAATCCTAGACTAAACTGCTCAGCGCCTAACGTGCCAAGCGACCACGCTACCAGAACCCAGCTCTTTTGCGAGTGAAGCAGAAGTTTTTTCTTTAGCAATAATAAATGTTCCACCAAACGAACAAAAAGGTATAAAATCACATTAACAGTAGCTTTCAAATCTTTACATATTAAGAGCTGCTTTACCCGGCTTTGCCTGGTCTACCTTGAGAACAAAAATTGTGTCAAGTGAGATATATTCAACAATCAGGCTTAGATAAAAGAAAAAGAAAAAAAAAACACCATACAAAATTACCCTTTCAAACAATGACGACATATATTAAAATACTTTTAAGAAATTAAAATGCGAAAGATGGATTTTAAAAGCGTAACCATGGAAACATGAAATAAAATAAGTTTGAGAAATTAAATGCAAAATAAGGAAATAAATAATGGATTCAAAAAGCGTAACCGTGGAAACGCGAAAATAAAATGATTGACAACTTGAATCAAAATGACGTATTTCGAAATTGATTTAAAAACGCTTGTAACTTTTTTTTTCCTTTGAAGATAGAAGTTAATTTTTCCGACCATAAGTCGAGAGAGATCTGGAGTAAAAAATCGCTTTTTCCAATGGTGTCAAAAAGAAAACTGTGGGACAATTCCTTCACTTTTTATTGAAAGATTGAATGAAGAAAGTAGTGACTAAATTTCAGTTAAGCCTAAAAAAGTACGAGCTAAAAACGCAAATTTCTCGCGTCGTAATTGAGTTAGAGCATTGAAACAAATTGTTTAGAACGCGGAAAATTCTACCCTTTTCAACGATAGATAATATTAATATGTGCAAGTAATTTTTCAAACCTTTAATAGCCATTAATAGGCAATTTACGTGAAACTTGGGCCTAAATTGGAAGATAAAAAGAACTATTTATCGGATTTTTTTCGAATTATAACCTATGTTCCTCAGTAAGAAAGTACCTTTCATATAGTGAAGGAATTTTTCAAATAGGTGCAGTGGTTCCGGAGATTTCCTCGAACATATAAACACAAAAAAATCCGCCCTCTCTTTTTATTATGTTAGTATATATTTCAAACCAAGGCCAATTAAAAGTAAACATAAATTCCTCCTGTTCAAATGAATGCTAATAGTATCGTCTCTCAGGAAAGAAATTTCAATTAGCTTTAAATTAAAAAGAAATCGATTTTTTTTTTTTTTTTTTTTTTGAAGATGAAATACTTTTAGGCAATTAAATTAGAGGAGGTGTATCACGCATTAAAGAGTAGTTTCAACTATAGGAAAGTTGAGCACTAAAATGAGTTCCAGGCTTAGAGGCAATTCAATACATGCATTATGTTCTGTACAAGTTTTTTTTTTTTTTTTTGTATTATGACATTTGTGGAAAATCTCCATAAAAATCCTCGAGTATACCTGTGCGCAAGAGGGCGCTTTTCGATATGCAAATTTCCCACCTATCGGCTCATTTTAGTTAGCTGTCTTTCTGTTAATGGATCGTGGATTCGTGACATTCGATAGCTTGATTTTTGTTGATGTCGGTCGTCTCGTGGCAGTTCGAATAGCAAGGGCAATTTGGAAGCCCTTTCGTATGTAGAATCCAAATAAAGTTAATTTATGTTTTTAGATAGTTGCCTTAGCATTTTCTTTAACATTTGTTCCTTCATTTTATATTTGTTTACAATACGTTTTCATAATAATACAATTGTTGTACAAAATTATGAAATGCGGCAACAAAACAAGATGTTTTCTAGCAATTTTTGGGAAATTTTAAATACCGGTATTAATACTTGTATTCCGGTATCAGGTTTTAAAAATACCTAATACCGGTATTGAACTTTTGGTCCGTTATTGCAATCGCTAGTCATTTGCAATTAAGAGAAAAAGGGCATTTTCAAGTGCACTAAACTGAAAGCCGAAGAAATAATCTATTTCTGTTTTCCTTCAGATTGGTGCATTTGCAAGTTTAAAATTGATTAAACAACGTGGTTAATGAGTATTTGCTTGGTTAATGACAACTATAGAGTTTCAATTTTTCCTTTAGTATTTTAGAAGATTTAGTTGGGGATGTTGACAAATGACAAAACGATTCAAAGAAGGGTTGAAAACATGAAAAGAAACCTAGTAAAAATTAAGGGCATAACCTTACATTAATACTGTGGGCATACATTAGTTTTTTTTCTTTCTGTTTGATGACTGACTTTTCTGACTTTTGCCAATACATAAACAATACAATGATTTTATTTACTTTTGTTATTTATCTTTTTACTTTTTTTCCCGTGTTGTAATTAATACTTTTCCCGATTAAGGCTTAAAAAACTACTGGAAAAAAATGCAACTTGTTCAAAGCCTCTGAAACCTCAAGGGACTCGTTTATTTAGGAACCTTAATAGATTTTTTGGAAAAACAATAGAAGGATACTGAGTAAAATGTTTTTGTTTTGTATTCTTTTTCTCCGGAGAGATTTAAGACATATTGTAGTTCGACATCAATAAAAAAAACATTAGGAAGATATATCTAATGAATATAACAATAAAAGAAAATAAAAAGAAACATTGTCGCTTTGTGAAACAGCAAAAATAATGATACAGACATATAATTACATATGGATCAAGTATTATTTTCTGTCTTGAGAAATTCTTGCAACAAAAGTCTAAAAATTTTTCTCACAATTTATGAATGATAAAACCAAAGTAGGAAAACCACACAATTAAAAAAAAAGCAAATAAGGAAATAAAAAGTTCATTTAGCTTGTACGCGCATATTGCTTTTAAACTTTAAATTGTTATATATAAACACGCAAACAGACGCTCATATTTCGATTATCTATGGATGGGAGTATTGTGGAAAGCTACTTAAATTCACGCAAAGAATTTAATTGGTATTTGGATAAAAATCTTCAAATTACGATGAGCACACAATATAACTGTAAGAACCTCGTACTTGCCAAAGCTGTTCAGGAAGTGGTCTAAATACGGGCCACCCGCTGAAAATGAGGGAAGATGGTTGTGGGCAGTCGCAGAAATGGTACGAAGGAATCAACAGGAAGATGCAAAAGTGTTCTGAGCAAATGATCTTGGTAGCTAATAAAGCACGTGCCTTGTCAGGAACTGTTTTATAAGAAACATTCGCTTTTGAAGAACTATAAACTTTTCGAAGCTTTTACAAATTAATTTATATATTTCTTATTTATACAGTGAAATAAGTGGTTCTGATCTTAAAACAAAGTAGTTCATATGGGCTTTCTATCAGTGTACTTGATTCGAAATATTTATTTGTTTAGTAAGGGTTTAGTACACTATAAACTTAAAGTACTGCTTGGTCTAAAAACGAGCTACCGACGGTGGTCCAAAAACGGGCTAGCCCGTTTTTGGACCACCATTTGCAGCCCGTTTTTAGACCACACTGTTTTCGATACTTGAAAGTTTTGATTTAATATAATGACTTAAATTAACTCGCGGTAAGGCACTGCGGGGAGAGGGGGGACTCCAGAACTACAGAAAATGGAAAGAATCTCAAATTTTGTATCATTACTAGATGCATGTACAGAGAATTGGCAAAAACTGTGGAACGTGCATTGAGCAACAGTTGGAAAATTGGGAGCGGGGAATTAGTTGCGCGTGAAAAGAGAAAACATCCAAAATCTTCAAGTCAAGCCAACAAGTCAAAGAGGAAAACCCGACGACTGTGTCGGACTCGAAAGGAGATCACACTGATCTTCCTACTGATGGCAACAGCAAGGATGACGAGTTGGTGGTTCTTGTTTTTGATAAATGTGATGATGGCAATGTAGTATGCATATTTTACGACAGATTCTTTTCAGATGATATTACAGGAAAAGTGTGGATTCTCTGCAGCAAGGCCAGACATCCCATGGTGTGGTATCGGAAAAAAAAAAGGTTTACTACATTTGTAACTTAGGCAACTAAGAAATGAAATTAATGATTTTTATTTTTCATAAAAATATCTAAGATGATATTGAATAAAATTCTTGAACTAAAATTTCATAGTTTTTATTAAACTTTTAAGAGATAATATAGTTTTTCCTCAAGTGGCCCGTTTTTAGACCACCTCTTGAAAAACGTGATTTTGTTTTTTTTTTCGTAATCATGAGGCTTTAAAAAACTTAAAACTAGTGTAATTGTTATTGAACCCTAATATGGCCTTCATGAATGTATTTTTGTGAGTTATTGGCACTAAAAATATCCCTTTAGCGTGAACAAATAAATTAGTAGGTAGAAAATAGAAGTGGTGGCCCGTTTTTGTGCCACTTCCTCCACTATTTATAATGTTTGCAGTAAAAACAAACAGTTTGGAAAAATAGCAAACTTCGGATAGTTTGAAAAAGCAGGAAATGTGGAATAGATGGTTTAAAAATTGAAATAATTTTGAATGATAATTTTTTTTTACTGTTGTAGAGCTTTTAGTTTTTCTCTCAGTTGATCTTCCAACTCTTACTTATTTCGAAAATAAGTAGTTATAGAAAAACATCCATCTTTTCTGCCTCTACTTAACTAGTTTTCTTTAACCGGCTGGTCTATTAGAAAAATAACATTATTAGTTAAACTAAAAAGTTGAAGCTCTCTTTTTCAGGGAATGTACTTCTCAGTGGTACTAATAAACTCTAAAAAAATGAAACTTTTTAAAATTGACATTTTGAGAAAAACAAAAAAGAAAATATTTTGAACTTTTTTTTTCAAAAGACTGAAAAACGAGCTGATGTGTGCATCACATGACTTCCTTTTACTCCAATTTAATGTCATTTTCACCTTATTGGCAGTTTTAATATGAATCAATATTTTACTCTCCAAATATCACCAACAGTGGCCAAATTGAAACCAGATTTAAAAAAAAAAAAAAAAAAAAAAAAAAAAAAAATTAAAAAAAGAAAAGTTCGCTAGATTTGTCGCCAAGTTCGCGACAAAACTTGGCAACCAAAAGACTGGCGATATATCAGCAAGTGTCCATCAAATTATAACACCACGTGAGTTTACATAAAAATTATGAATTATTGCCCCCCAAAAGGGGCAAAAGACCCCCTTTGAAGCATACAAATGCAACCAAAACGAAAGGTGCACAACTAGACCCCACTAGGAGTCTATGTACCAAACTTCAACTTTCTAGGACATTCCGTTCTTGAGTTATGCGATATACATACACATGCACACATACGCACATAGACACATACATACGTGCATACAGACGTCACGAGAAAATTCGTTGTAATTAACTCGGGCATCTTCAAAATGGATATTTCGAGTGTCTGTACGTTCCTAGGCACATATCCACGTGTGGTCAGGTTGAAATAAAAAAAAAAAAAAACCCTCAATATTCATTTGGGGGTGAGCATTATGGAAATTAAGGCCGATTTTTGAGTGAAAATTTTTTCGCGAATACAATACTTCCTTTTTTGTAAGAGGAAGTAAAAACCTAAAGCACACATTTCAAAATGTTGCACATGTTTTTAAACAAGAAAAATATCTTTTTAAATAAAACAAATCACAACAAAATGTGTTCTACTGTTCCTGAGATAATGGACTTAAACAATTTTGATGAAAATCCCAAGTGAGAAATCATGACAGCCATCTTTAACGTCTAGTATCTCGGACCAGGAATTTTTTGGGCGAAACAAGAAACGGAAAAAAAAACGTATTTCTTATTTTTTTTATGATTTTTATCATATATGTTAAAGTAAAAAGAAATCCGAAACCATCATGTTACGACACTTGTTGAATTGACATGTATTCTACCTGCAACTAAAAACATTGCTACAGAGCATCTACTAAATATAAAGAAAAAAGTATGTGTAAAATCTAAAAGCGAACAATAACAGAATCATACAAGTTTTCTAAAAAAACAACTATATAGACCCGTGGTAAGTCTGAATCGCAGATAACCCGACCGCCGAGGATCGGAAGTTTACTGACTTATAAAGATTAATAACTTATTTTGTTGAGATAAGAGCTGCCATTTTTTTAAATTAATTTTTCTGCATTTTTAACAAAAATGTTACTTTAACTTCAAATTACGTTTAGAAAAAATCGATTTTAAGTATCATTTAGTGCTTTACAAAAAACATTGAATTTTACTACTTAAAACCTTATTTATTCAAAAAAGTCACATTTTCGGATTCGAAATGTATACGAATACGAATTATTATCTATCACCTGCAGACAACAACATAGGTGTCTTTGATATAATTAACTTTAATACTCTGTAAAACCTTTTTAGCGGTTTCAGGGTGAAAAGGATAAAAGCCTCACGCACATTTAATTACATGTTATGAAGTAAAAGTTGCGTCATTCGAAAAGCACAACAAAATGAGCTTCTCAAGAAGCAGCGAAGGAAGGACAACTAAGTAAAACAAATCCCCTTGATGATAAATTGTACCGGTGTTCTTGTCTAGTGATCCCGGCGGAGTAATCTTATCCGCTATAATTAACCGACTGATGAGACTATTAGAGAGTTCCGAAAGTTCATTCGAAGTCGCTTTATTTTCCTCATACTCTGTCAGGATCTGGAAAGGAATCTTTTACAATCAAACTTTAAATTAATGGCATTCTTAAACAAAACTTGGCCGTGGAACCTAACGAGTTAAATTTTCTTTAACGTTTATGAAGAGATAAAATGTAGCGATCTTTCGCTGTCTGAAAATGGCTAACGACGAATGATATTTTTGCGGTCGCGTACTGGTGATTATTTTGGCAACGTTTTAATAAATGAATGCTTTGTTCGGAGAGTTTATTTATCTATCCGCAAAAAAAGAAAGTATCCTTTATACGTTGCACATGCTATGTTGGGAAACTTGAGTTACTTTGAATTCCAGAGTGTTATCGGAAATATTTCCGTCAAACACTTCAATATGAGGTAGGCGAAAGGAAACCCAATTTTAGATCGTGAAAATTCACAAATGAGTAGGTATTTGGATGAAAAGATGTTGTTTCATAGCCAAATTTTACTGATCATAAAAGGGCAGTTTAGTCGGAAACAAAAATATTGTAATTTAATGGCAAAAGTTACTGGCATCCCTGTTTCCTATAACTTTCACCGCAAAATTTTACGGTACAATAAACGATAATTAAAAAGCTCAACATGAGAGCAGTAAGTTCGATCTCGAGACCTTCGTATTGGCAGGTGCTCTGCTGACCACCATACCAGTTGAGTCACAGCGAGTGAGCGGAAATACGGTGTTATCTGCTTCGCACTGCAAGTCAAGTGGTGTATCAATTGGCGCTGCAACCGTTATTATTACTTTTTTTTAGTACAATTTACTGTATTTTTTTCTGCATTTCGAGCACTCCATTTTACAGTAATATTTACTATAAATGTTTTCTGAATTTTTAACAGTGTATGTACTAGTATAAAACTATTATACATTCGTAGGGTAAAACTATTGCTTTAGAAATTCTTTCGTTTTTTCCCAGAACACTTCGGTGTCTTTATAAATATCTACAGTGGGTCCTAAAATTGTTCGTACACTTAGGATTTTCACTGAAATACGCCCCTATCCATTGGTTAAAATTAATATTTTGGAATAGGTACTTAAATGTAAGATCTATGATACATTTTCTACAAAAAGGTATGAAAATGTTTAATAACATAATAAAACTCTATTTTTAAGAAATAAATAATAAAAAAATGACAGAAATTTTCTCACGAAAGTCTTTGAGCACTTTGGAAAAATATCAAAACATTAGTAAATAATCTAACTTTTTACTAAGTTATTTATTTAGTAAAATATCAGGCAGTATCAACAGCAGCTTTTAAGCGTCTTGGAATAGATGTTATTGCTTTTCTATCTTTTTTGTGCAGTTTTTGAGTAATTTTTTAACCACACTTCGAGTCTTACTGTTTCGAGTTCACTTTTCGTCTCAATGCTGCATTTTCGTAAACTAACCTCCAGGTTTCTCTAAGTATGCTACATTAAGTTTAATTCTGGCAAATGAGGACATATTTCTAAGCTTAAGGACAATTTTCGAGGCACCAGATGCAAACGTTGAAAACCGTGTGCTTCTTATCGTTATCTTGATAAAAGTCAAAGTTGTTTTAGATAATCAAATTTTGGGAGAGTGGTTTAAAATTGTTTTTTAAAATATTTAAATTAACAGCATGATTCATTATTCCATCAGAAAATTCCCAACTACCAAGTCCTAATGCTGTTATGCACCCTTACACAAGAACACTTTCACCGTCCTGATTAACTGATCCAACTAAGTTCTTAATACTAAATTCCTCATTTTTCCTTTTTTTTTTTACAATTATACAACAATTTAACCAAAAATTTTGAATTTATTTTCATCTCTAAGTAAGATGTTATTCCACAACGTTTTGGGCTTATTTATCATTGATTTTGAGACGGAAAACGTAAGCTTTTTGTTTCTCGGACTGCCAAGAAAATTTCTACTGAAAGAGGTCGCCCCCTCCAACCAAAAATCTAGACTCTCTCTTGCTTGCATATGCATTTAAAAAACATTGCAGGGCTGCTAAATGCCCTCCCCCCAATTTTTTGACCTCGCAATGACATTGTTGAAAGAAAATAAATTCTCACTCCAAGGAAAGTTAGAGACGCTAAGATTATAAAAGATTTTGTTACCTCAGCTCCTCCGAAAACCAAATCCTGTATTCGCCTCTGCTAGGACGCAAGAATTTTGAAAGTGTCGAAATGAATGTTTATCTTTATTAGTGACTCTCGGTTTTTCTATTTCTACAATCATTGTGTTACCCCCGATAAGTATAAATAAAATATCTCAATCATCTTGAGTTATTATGTAAAATATGCGCATTGTCTGTGGATACGCTCACACACACACACAGATATATATATATATATATATATATATATATATATATATATATATATATATATATATATATATATATATATATACAGTGGTTGGAAGTAGCAACGCTACTGTAGTAGCTACATTTTTTAGTAGTTTGCAGTGTAGCGCACTACTTTTTAAAAAAAAGTAGAGTAGCGAGTAGTTTGTAGCGATTTCTAAAAACTACTTTTAAGTAAAGTTTCAAAAAAAAAAAAAAAAGAATGAACGAGGTTCAAACAATCTGACTGGTGCAAGTCTTACGCGAGTTAAACTTGCATCAATCAGATTCGTAAGACTCTGAAAAATACGAGCTGACATCAGACATATTTTGACGCCATATGTTCTATCTGTTAGACCCCATTAGTTTGTTGGGCATCGAAATTTTTACATTTCTCTAATATTTTCTTTCAGCAGAGCATGGCTCAGAAAGAAAAGAATAAGCGATAACTGTCAAGTAGTACTCCGTTTGTATTTTCTGTCAGCACAGCAGAGAATGTCCCGTGGATGAATATTTTAGATGTCAATGAGATTATTTCTCCAAAATATCCTCCTAATTTGGAAGTTACTGTAAATGTTATAGAAGAGGATGACACTGAACTGCCCTCTCTCTGGCCGGCTAAAAATAAATATTACATAGAAATGTATAATAACGGAAATGTTTCCATTTTGTGCAAAATTTGCCCGTTAAGCAAAAGGTATGAATGTCTTCCACATTTAGAGTCAAATCTCAACTTAAGCTAGGGATGTGACTCCCCACTTAGGTTGAAATTTCGCGTTGAGGAAAAGAGTATCTACACGATTTTTTTTTTTTTTTTTTTTGATGAACATACCAATTATTTTTGACATTTGTAAACACCCCTCAAACTATTTTAATTCATTTCGTAACTTCATTTTTCTGAATATAAACGTAGAGAACTGAAATTGTTAATTTACAAATCGTCACTCCGCATCTTTTTCATTTTTAAAATGAAGTTTATGAAACATTATTTCACATAAGCGGGCTGTTTTTCTCTCGTTTTAAAAGGAATAATAGAAAGTTTCTGACAACTAAAGAAGCTTAAAAATTTTCGATATTCTTGAACAACTGAAAAGTGCGTCGAATATAATTACTGTGTCTACTTTACAGTACTATTGTAGTGCTGCATTTTATTATTGCTGCATACTATACGTACTTTACTGTTTCATTTTATGCCATTCTCTCCGATTGATTTTGTGCACCCTAGCCGTATTTTTATTCAATAACATAGCTTTTTTTTTTTTCTTTATGTGCAAGGTCGACTAGCGCGAAATGGCTGAATAGCGAGCTTTTTTCGAGTAACGAATTTTGGAGCTAACGCGAATTCCTAACGCGAAAAGGAAAGTTAATTCACGAAACTAATATTTAGTACCCAATAAAGAAGATACTTAAGCCTTACGATTCCCTTCCGAAAATTTTCGTGTTACGGGGTGAGGAATTCGCGTTAGCTCCAAAATTCGTTACTCGAAAAAAGCTCGCTATTCAGCCATTTCGCGCTAATCGACACTTGCACATTAAAAAAAAAGCTGTGTTATTGAATGTAAATATGGCTAGCGTGCACAAAATCAATAGGAGAGAATGGCATAAAATGAAACAGTACAGTACGTATAGTATGTTTCAATAATAAAATGCAGCACTACAATAGTACCGTAGAGAAGACACAGTAATTATATTCGACGCACTTTTAAGTTGTTCAGGAATATCGAAAATTTTTAAATTTCTTTAGCTGTCAGAAACTTTCTATTCCTTTTAAAACGAGAGAAAAACAGCCCGCTTATGTCAAATAATGTTCCGCCACTTTCAGATTAAGAGTGAAAAAGATGCAGAGTGACGATTTCTAAATTAACAAAGCGATATTTTGACTAATGGGGTACTTTTGCTTTCAGTGATGCTAAAAGGAAAGCTCAGTCACGAAACTAATATTTAGTACTCAATAAAGAAGGTGATACTTAAGCCTTGCGATTCCTTTCCGAAAATTTTCGTGTTACGGAGTGAGAAATTCGCGTTAGGTCTAAAAATCGTTACTCGGAAAAAGCCTCTATTCAGCCATTTCGCGCAAGTCGACACTTGCACATTGAAGTAAAATAAGCATTGTTAGTTCTGTTTCATATTTTGGATATTTATTAATATTTGATTATAAATACTGGTACCGTTTGGGAAAATTTTTAGAATTTTTTCTTTTTTTACTGATTGAGTGCTGATATATCAACAAAATAAAAGTCAATTATTAAATATTGTAAGTTTTCAAGGTCATTTGGTAAAATTGAAAAACGCTCTTATTTCATTTTATCAGTAACGTAAGAAAGTAGATGGTGTTCAGGTCCGGATCCCTAGCTTGAAACTCAAAATCAATTAACTAGTTTTTACAAAAAATATAAGTGCCTGTGAAATTAACTCCTATAATGAAAATTAAAGTTTTTCTCTTTTGTTTAAAGATGTTTTTAACCATATAATTCAATTTTATGTACATATATGTATGTCTATATAAAATTTTAATCAAATTATGACTACATCTATTAAACTTTCAAGTAGCCTAGTTGCACTTCCTGAATGAAATATTCACTGTCAGGAAAGGATTAAAAACTTGAAAGTTGAAGTCCTTCAACTTTTTAAATCCTTTCTTGCAACGAATATTCGTAAAAATCGTAAAATCGTTTGGAATGACCAATTTGCTTGGTAAAGGAATGAAACAATAAATATGTAATTATTAGTAAATATTTCATTTTCAAATGAGTCAATTTATTAATCTAAACCAGTTTAATTTTTCATTTAATCCTCAAACGGTGTGTATATGTATGCTTTTTATTTATTTATTTATTTTTTAAGTAGCGAAGTAGCTACTACTTTATAAAAGTAGTTTGTAGTTGCTACATTTTGAAAAAATAGTTGTAGTTGTAGTTAACTACATTTGCAATAAAGTAGTTGTAGTTCGCTACAAAAAAAAAGTAGTTTTTCCAACCACTGTATATATATATATATATATATATATATATATATATATATATATATATATATATATATATATATATATATATATATATATATATATATATATATATATATATATATATATATATATAATGGGGGACGAATAGGTGTCGTGGGTTGTTTAGTTGGTGAAAAAGAGGTCTCTACTTGAATTAGGTTGGGAACCTCTAGTTTAAACTGACTCGAATCCACAAATTTATGCTTACTTAAGTTTAGCCTTGAAATTAAATTTTTAATTTTATTAACAGAACTAAATTGATAAATGCTATCACTTTTCAAAATTTTTAGCAGCAATTAAAAAACGAGCTGATGTGTGCATCCCATGACTTTCTTTAACTCCAATTTATTGTCATTTATCCATTATTGGTAATTTTAATGTGATTCAATTGTTTACTTTCTAAATGTCACCAACAGTGGCCAAATCAAAACCAAATTTAAAAAATAAATCGAAAAAATTGTCGCTAAGTTGGCGACAAATCTTGGCTACCAAAAAAAAGAAGATATATCGCCCATTGTTCGAAAAATTATAACACCACTTGAGTTTACATTGAAATTAACAATGATTTCCTATCAAAAATCGGCAAAAGACCCCCTTTGGAACATCCGAATGCAACCAAAAAGGAAGGTGCCCAACTAGGCCCCACTAGGAGTCTCCGCACGAAATTTCAACTTTCTGGAACATACCGTTTTTGATTTATGCGATATACATACACACATACACACATACTCACATACGCACATACATACGTACGTACGGACGTCACGAGAAAATTCGTTGTAATTAACTCGGGGGGGGGGGCGTGAAAATGGATATTTCGGGTGCCTGTAGGTTCCTAGGCATATATCCACGTGTAGTCTGGTAGAAAAAAAAACTCAACATTCATTCGGGGTGAGAAAAATGGAAATTAAGGCCGATTTTGGCGTGAAATTTTTTTTGCAAATACAATACTTCCTTTTTTGTAAAAGGAATTATTAACTAAATCCCTTCCGCCACACAAAAAGGTTAGAAATCAGAAATTCAAAGTTCTCGCATAAAAAGTTTCACTTCAAAACAGAGGAGAGGAAAAATGTTGCACAGAGTCAATAAAAAAACATTTATTCCATCCATATTGAAAATTTGTTGATAGAAGTGTTAATTTTAAAACAAAGTATCAGTACTTACTTATTAATTAATTTTTAGACTCGAAACGGTCTAAACGAGTCTATTTCTAAAATGAACCGTGACAGCTACGTTCGTCACACGCGATATTTTTTAGAAATATATTCATTTCTGTCTCATTATAAGAAAATGAGTATTTTTCTGCACGAAAAATGAAGTTGAGGAATTAAAATAAAGCATTGTATTGTTTTTAAATTAATATCTACCTTAACTTTAGAGAAAATGCGAGTTGAATTTCATGTTGCAAATTTAAAGTTGCAAAAATGTTTCGTTCGTCACACTATAGTCATTTAGTTTGAAAAAACAATTTATGTGATTTATACTGTGTTTTGTTGCATGAATAGTACACAGAAGTTTTATTATTTCACAAAATTCAGCAAAACCACAAGTAAATGGTTATTGGACTTTCAAAATTCATGTTATGCATCGAAACGAAGTCTCTGACTTTTATGTTGTTCACGATGGAATGACCCAGCTACATAATATCATATAAATATTTCCATTTCGTGCTTATTCTATTTGATTTGTTTACTTTCAAAACGAATTATATCCACTTTTTGAGGGAAAAAAACGCTTTTATTTTCATTTTCAGAATCTGTAGCATAATCCCTATTTGCCGTTATCCACTCATTCACTTTCATATCAAAAGGGCACATATCCAAATTTGATTATGCCACTTCTAATTCAAAAGTAGTTTACAAAAAAAAAAATAGTAGAGCGAGGCATTGGCTGAGCATTTCCAACCAAGCATGACACTCGTCCGTATAAAGAGATCGCAGCACCTTGCACCTTGTGCAAGTGTGTTATTAGTTAGGCAAGCGCGACCTCAAATTTTGATTTCTAAATAATTATTAAATAATTGATATTACTATTAAATTGTGATTAAACAGTGATTAAATTGTGTATAATTGAAATATTGTGATTAACTGGGATAAAAATTGTGATCTATTAATACCTACAACGTTGTTTTCTGAATCGGCTTGGGTGGTTTCATTGTTCATACTTAATTGGATCGACGGTCTTTTTTTTTTTTTTTTTTTTTGGAACGTTCAATGAAAAGTTTAAAGTTAGTAAGAAGGAATAAAGTAGAGTTTAAAAAAATCATTAAAAAATGTTGAACATTTTGTTTCAATTTAAAAAGTTTATTCCTGAAGAAAATGCGCGTTTTTTTTTTTTTTTTTGCAAAAGGGATGATATTCACTGGTTTACACCAAAAATGAATATATCCAAAATATATTTGGCAGTTTATGTCTAAAATTGTGGAAAAATTCCTAGACTTATGCCAATCGCAACCTGTTATTCTACTAAAACATTGCGAAAAATTCGAAGTTCTAACAGTTAGTGTTTATGCGTACAACGTTTTTTTAGTTTAGAAAAAAAAAATACTTTGCAGAGCTCAAAGCAGCTGTAAATAGTGCACAGAAAACAAATGAAAACAGAAAAACATATGTTGGAGGGGGGGGGGGGGGACTTATCCGTGGCAATTTGCAAACTGTCAAACGTGTCAGTACGAATACATTCCGGTTAGCGATCGCAGTATAGTCCTTCCATAGGGAACAAAACATGGCAGTGGAATTGCAATGTTCGAAAAAAAAGAGATATTTTAATAGTAGTCGCGTAAAACACCAAATTACGGGCTTGAAACTTCCCTCTAACGGACAAGTTCTGTCTGTTTTGTTTTGTAACATTCGAGAAGTAAATTTAACCATCAGTGAAAGTGCAAATCTCGCTATTCGAGAATGCATCATCTTTTGGGAAAAAGTACGCATTCCTACCAAATCGTTGCCAAATTGTGTGGATAAACTGAAAAACCTGCATCAACTTTGGAGAGACTTACAAAAAAATGCAAAGAAACTACAAGAAGTATTCGGGCAGCGCCATCAAGAATTTAAGAGTAATTTTAACAATTTATTCAATATTGCACATGCTGATGCACTTTGGTTAATGAAAATAGAGGAAGATGGGATTTTCTTGCAACTCCAAAGAGAGCTCGGCCGACGTGGTCAATTTAGGTGGAGCGGATAAAAAACTGGCCGACAAAGTGGAAAGGGCTCGACTTTGAGCTGACAAAGAAGAAAACAGGCGCATTACATACGATTCCGCTTCAACATCCTCGGAATTGTATGAACCTGTACAAGAAGATTCCTCTTCGAGCTCTAGTGAAAATATTAATTCAGAAGATTTCCTGGAAACATATAAATCAATACCTGGAACAAGTATATTAGAACCTGGAGCAAGTATATAAGAACCTGGAACAAGTATTCCAGAACCTGGAACATGTATTCCAGAACCTGGAACAAGTATTTTCAGAACCTGGAACAAGTAAATATGTTATGACGAGCGATTTTATAGCTCCAAAGTCAGTTGCTTCATTGGACAGGTGTTCAAGTATACGAGATTATGTGTTTATACTCGAAGTTACTATTGACATACTTAGGTGTAACATTGATGAATTTCCCATAGGCCAATCTTCAATTCAAAGAATTCAAACCTAAAAGCGGAAGGAGCACGAGGAAAGAATAAAAATTGGTTTTCGGTACAAGGTACCATATGTAGTGAATTTACCTTGGTATCTGAAACTGTTGCCTACTTTGGGTGCTCAAAAATCAAAAGAAGATCGCTTATCTATAGTTATTTCATATGAATGGGACAAACAAATCATTTTTGAATCTAAACTGGATAATTCTACAGGAAAAGAACAAACACAGGATATATTTGAAAGGCAGGTTTAGATTGGAATCACGAAGACAAAGTTAAAACTCTCTGTTGTGATACTACAGCTTCCAAAACAGGTCCTTTAAGTGGTTCTTGCGCTATTCTTGAGCAAAAAATTGATAGAGAGATGCTTTCCTTTGCTTGCCGCCATCATATATATGAACTGATTTATCCCACTAACATACAGTGCTATGGAGGAGCTGCGGAGTTGTTCCGAACTGTACCCTAACTTGGAAAATTTACTTAACTTTTACCGTGCTGAACTTACTAATATGACTATCAAGTGTTGATAGAACTGACCGTCAGATACACCATTTTTAGGTGGAGATACAGAAAATGAATTTAAAATAAGACCACCTGGAGCCATACAGCAAGCTCGATGGATGGCTCGAGCGATTTACTCCCTAAAAATATTGCTGTTTAGTTCATAACTAAAATTAAATACCAAGGAAAATGAAGCATTGTTTGATGTCTGCTTGTTCTCACTGACAATATACGTGAAACCATGACTTCAATGCATTTTGGCAGTCAAAGCACCCAAAAAAATTTGTGCTTTTTGAAAAAAGTACGAAAATGTGGACCCAATCATTTCTAAAGCTGCTCTACAAAAATTAATCCAGCTTTTATGGTATGGTCAATAATATTTCATTCCTTGATGTAAAAAAGACTGCCTCAATGCTGAGAGCAGTAAACGATGCAGCTGAAAGAGTGTTAAAAATGATGCAGGACTTTCATGGTTTGCTAGCAGCTGATGTGGAACAAAAATAATTTGTGTTACGTTGCGTTCAAGAGCACCGGAAGCTCTATCCTAACTGCAAAAAAGCAAACATTGAAATAAAAATATATACAGTAATATTTCTTGTAGTCTAATATTGTTGTAAATGTCTGCTTTAAATAAACTAATGTTGTGTGTAATAAGGAATTATACAGTTAGCAATCTTTCCACTGTAGTGGCCGTACAGGATTTCAGGTCCAACTTTGATCTCAAGTCGGCACGGGTTCCCGTTATTTTATTGTAATAAAACTTTTTTTCTCATGTTTCTGAGGTGAAATGGAAAAAATTTGATGGATATGTGCATTCGATTTCACAATTTTTTTTCGCCATTATATCTTGGGACACTCTAATATATATATATATATATATATATATAGATTGGATATAATCCGTTTTGAAAGTAAACTCCTCATTTAAATTAATGTTTTTTATTGTTTTATTGCAATATGCAAAATGTAATAATATTTATCCACATCAGTACAGGTCGTTCATTAATGAACATATTCAATTTAAATCGCTCAACATATTAGAGTAGAATGTTCAAAGTATTGCAAATATTCTTCAGCAAAAATGCTTTGCATGATCTGTCGACTTATATTTCGCCATATCAAACATCCTTTTGCTAAAAATACAAAAATAGTTTTTCGAACAAAGAATACTTTTTATGAGTTACTAAAAACATATTAATATGTTTCTTTATCAGCAAGTTTTAAACATTTACTCATATCTATTCACATCCATGGAATAATATTTGTTTTCTTTTAATATTAACATTCAAATCATTTACCATATCTGATACGATTGTAGAATGAATATTATATTTAGCTTCTGGTAACATCAACATCAAAACGAATCCATAGTTTTTACATTTTCTGCAAGCAAAGCAATCTCTTTTACAGCTAAAGAATTTTTTGACTGAAAAGCATTTTTTTAAAAAGGTGTGCTGATTGCTATTGCTATGAAGTTGAAGCATACATTCACAATTTTCCAGGCTGATTTTTAAAAAAATTCAATTTTATTGATATAGTGTCAATAAAAGGTGTAACTTTGTATTTTTATTGAGTTCACTTTTTCAAAAGATATATCGTGAATCCACAAACAATGATGGAAATTCATTGTCTTTAAAAGTATATCATTCTTCATTGAATAAACTTTAGTATTCATTAATTTCCAATTTATGATTTCTCGCAAATGTAATATTTCACTTCAAATAATACTTTCAGTCACTACGCAATTGTGAACTTGGGCTTTTCATTATTTCAATGATTATCTTGAATCGAAAAATTTAAGCATTCCTCTTGATATGGGATATTGATAAAAGTGCCTAACACCATTATTCTACATAAAATGAATCGAGAAATAATGAGAATTTAATGAAGGTGGATGCACGTTCCAAGACTCCGTTAATGCATCAGTGCCACCTGTTCAATTGGAGCAGCAGCAAAAGGTCTTCTTTTGTTCGATTCCTGTAGAATGGTTGGTTAAAGATAGAATTGAATTTGAGAGGATTTGCATTTGGTGGAGAAGTCAAACTCCAGGTGAATAACAAATTTAAGCATCCTAATTATTTGCGTGTAGTTCAAGATCCCACACATCTTTAACATATAATATAGTATACAGTTTATTAATTATGTATTCCTATAATTTATCATATTTTACATGCGACAAATAAGATTATACTGTATTATTTTCTTAAATAATAATAAAGGTCAATTCATGTATGTGGAAGTGTATTTTTTTAAGTAAACTTTAAACTAAAAACAAGAAAATATGCTGTGTAACCGTTCTCGATACAATTGGGGGCAGCACTGGGTGAGGAGTTACTGTGTGACCTTGCAAGAACAAAGAATAGAGCTCTGTAAGAAGAAAAATATCCCCTTTAATACCAAGAAAAAAGGACAATATTTACATCTAATTTAGGAACAAGCTCATTTTGTTAAACGGGCTGCATCTTTTTTTTTTTTTAAACATCAAAGGGGCATTTATACATGGGAAAGTGTAGATATTTGGGGACACCAGGTATAAAAAAAAGTCTTTGCATTGGAGCTACAGAAGCTCATCTTACAATTTCGTTTCATTTTAAAAATTGTGGTTTTTACAAAATTTTTGGGGACATTTTGCTTATAATGGCAATTTATAATAATTATTTATGAAAACCAGATCTGATGCTGTCTTAAATGCTCTTGAATATTTCCTAAAAGCAAGCCAGTGATTTTACTGTAAAACCCCTATTTCTGTCATCAGTATTTAAGTTAGATCTGCTGTTCTCTGTCTAAATAGAGGCTTAAATCACCCTTTCGAACATTTCTAATTATGTGTTTAGCTTGTAAACTTTGGAAAAACGAGCGCAATGGATTTAAATCACATCGAGAATCTGACATTTCAACGACGGTTTGTTTACATTTAGCTGTTGCCGTTCGAAAAAAAGTAATACGATTAAATCATGTGCACTATATGTTAGCGTTTTATAAATATAAGATAGATTCAATGATAATCTAATTTATATTAAAAGTCCGAGAACTTGTTATGATCACAAAATGGCTGCGGAGGAGCGTACCCAGGAAGTAGTAGTCTAAACGTTACGTAAATGTTTTAAAATGGTTTTTTACATTGTTGACAACCATTTCAAACGTTTTTGAAATAAAGTGTGGTTGAACAGCAGGGAACCAGCAATTGTTGCCTACAATAATTCAATCATTTTATTTATATTTAATGGGTTTTACAGTACTCTAAGACAGGCAATGAACAATCAGCAGAAAGTAAATTAAAAGTGAGAGAAAAAAGGGGAGGGGGGAGAAAAGTCAGACTTTCCTTTGTTAACATTAGTTTTCTCTTTCAAATATTTGAAAACTCAATAAACGTCTTCGAAGCCCGAAAAATTCGATCAAGTTATATTTATTTTCTTAGTGGAGTTAAGGTTAATTCAAAACAAAAAACACATAATATTGGTATATATTTTGACAACACAGTTAATATATATATATTTTTTCTTAATAATGAGAAAAACTTGAAGACTATTCTGTAAAGAATATAAGTCAACATTTATGTTCATGTTATGAAATCATCAGTACAGAATATGGAATTACGGAGCTGAAAGCACATGTCATCCCGTTGATAGTATACTACATAGATAAACTACTGCTGATTACCGAAACTTTGCCTTTTATTTGCAAGTTTAACCGCACCATGTCTGTAAATAAAAGAAATCGATCAAGAATTGAGGAAGATCTAGCGTAGGAACAAAAAACAGGCTAAAGAAATAATATATAAGGATTGTTTGCTTCTAAAAAACAAATATTCGAAAACGCATTTAATAGGGAGTGTTTCGCTTGGACACTAATATTTGGATGTGGACTCTTCGGTAATATTTGGAATAAGACTCGTAATTATAATTGTAATAAAACGATTGAGATAGTGCAAAAATAACAGGCACGGCACAAAGCTACTGCGAATGACTCTACTGTTATTTTATTTTCACATCAATCATTCGAAAATACTTTTATGAGCATCTCCAAACAAATTACAGTACATTTATTTTGTTGAATCGAAAAATTTCAAGGACCCCAGTTGATTGATAAAAGCGACGATCTCAATCGCTTGATCTCGAGTGAATACAGAAATAATGAGAATTTAATGAACGAAGGTACACGATTCCATATCCCTTAATGCATCAGTGCCACCTGTTTAATCAGCGTAGCAGTGAGAGGCGGCCTTTTGTTCGAAAATGGAAGAAAGGGTGGTTAAAGAATGAATCAAATCCGAAAGGATTTGTAATCGGAAACAAGCCAAATTCTTGATGAATGATTGTGGCCGCTTTTCCCCCTTCTTAAGTTGTATAATAAATCCCCCCTTAATATTCTCCAGAGATGGTTTGTGTAAGGGGTTTGTGGAATAAAATTGGAATCATTGTTAAGTAAAGATAGAATGCACTCAGAGGAGAGAAAGATTTATTAAAATTTCCATCCATTGTTGCACATTTTTCACAGTGCGATGCTTTCCGATTTGTTTAAAAGATTCTGTTTAGTATATGAATATGTATGCATATTTTTGAAAAATGTTTACTTCTGTCTCAGTTATTTTGGCAGTGAGGAACGAAATATTCTCTTTTCTACCATATTGTGAATATTCTTATATTTGTCTTTTTCTAAATATTCAAAAGTCGAAAAATTCACAGAGAAGAATTTTATGGCTTATTTTTCAAATATATTAAGTTATAATCCATGCCAATTCATCAAGGACTGTAACAGGATTTTTTGAATTTAACATAGATTTTAATTCATAAAAGATTAAGAAATACGTTTTTCTTTTTTTTTCTTTTTTTTTTCTTTTTTTCTTTTTTCTTTTCTTTTTTTTTTTTTTTGCCAAAAAAAAAAAAAAAAAACAGTTTTGGCCCGAGATACAGGCCGACAAAGATGGCGCTCCTGTCATGATTTCTCACTTGGGATTTTCGTCAAAATCTTTAAAGTACGCGGTCTTAGCGGAGATTCGCTGTATTTCCACGCAACCTTTCAGCGTAGCGCCGAAGAATCGTTAAGCTAAATGTTCTCACTAAATTTGATGTCCTGAATAAAAAGGCGACTCAAAATGAAAATTTCGCTATATAACTCAATTAAAAGTGTTTTCTGGTCACTTGTTGCGGATTTTTTTTTTTTTTTTTTCAGTTTTCAGGTCTGCAGTCATGTAGAGTTCCGTAAAAACCCTCATTTTTTTCAAATACCTCTAAAATCTGTTAAATGAAAAAGTAGAAGCTCTTTTTTTCGGGAAACGTAGTGCTCAGTGGTACCAATAAACTGTAAAAAAATGAAAAATTTTGAAATTGACATATTTGAGAAAAATCGAAGACATTATTTTAAACTTTTTTTTCCACAAGACTGGAAAAAAAAACTAAAGCTTACATTTCAAAATGTAGCATATGTTTTTAAACAAGAAAAAAATGTCCTTTTAAATAAATCTAGCCGCAACAAAATATATTCTACCGTTCCTGTGAAGATAATGTGCTTTAAGGATTTTGACGAAAATTCCAAGTGAGAAATCATGACAGGATCGCCATCTTTGGCGGCCTGTATCTCAGCGCAGATATATTTCTGGGCCGAAAAAAAAAAAAAATGTTAATTTGAATTTTTGGTATCTTGGATTCAAATTATGTTTTCCGCAATCACGAGCACGTGTGTGTATGAATGCGCGTGTGTGTTTGTGTAGTCGCATGTGCGTGGGTGTGCGTGTGTGTGTTGCATGCATGTCTTTGCGTGTTGTGAATGCAGTGCTGTGTGTGTACGCGCGCGTGTGTGTGTAGGCGTTCGTATGTGTGTGTATGTAGGCATATGCGTTTGTGTCTGTGCGCAGGCATGAGTGTGTGTATGTGTGTGTAGGCATGTGTGTGTATGGGTGTGTGTGTAGGATATGGACGTAACCTGGAGACGGTTTTCGCAAGAGGAGCAGCATCGTGAGGCCGGTCGACGCGACGGTGGTGCTGTCAGAGGGACGTGGTTGGAAAATAAAATCATAGGAATTCAAAACAGCCAAATGAAAACAATAAGCAATCGTGATTGCTCAAAAAAAAAAACGCATTTATTAATCTCTTATGAATTTTAACATATGTTAAGTTCAAAAAAAAATCCGAGACCGCCATGTTACAGCTCGTAAGTGCAAAAATTAAACTCTGCAAATGTTCAAAAAAAATATTTAAACAAAATTACACAGCATTATTGTGTAAAAAAAATGCCAAAACTATGCAGATTATCCATGCAAGAAAAAGAAAGTTTTTCTACTTTATTTACAGCCTTAAAAAATAAAGTTGTTTGCTAACGTTCCTCGGTCTACCCTATCGTTACGCCGGCTCTTTAAAATCTAAATACTAGCTAACCATCTTAAGCTAACCTTTTCCAAATTCTTAAATTTGAAGTTAACATTCCTAGTGCCTTAATTATTTCCAGATTTTGAAGGAATTTAATCAGGTCAAGTGTTTTACGGGTTTTAACGAATAGTTGACACGATTGTAAAATGTAATAGTAAAATCTTCCGTGCCGAAATTTGTACTTCTTCAATGACATTTTTTGCATTTGTTACTTTTGTCTCAATGTAAAGACAAAATCTCTGTTTTCTCGCTAAAAGTTACTTTTAATGCTGACATAAAAGGCACCAAATCTTTTTTATTTAACAAATGTCAATCTGTTGACTATTACATCATAAAGCCAAGTGCTCTCCAATATTTTTCTACAATATAATTACTATAAGACAGTGCGGAGAATTCGTCTACGTGCGTAGCAGTTACACTGGTGTCCACAAGTTAAACATAATTCATAAAATGCGAGAAAAATCTGTAAATTTTCGTAAAATTATATAAAGTTACTTATGGAGATTCATTAGTTGAAGAAGAAACAATATGTTTATGCAAAATAGTATAGTCGATGGTGTAATGCGCGAATTAGATGCGCGTTTCGGAATGCGGATAAAACAACTCGCACGCTTTAGAGAGTTCAGGCGCGTTTCATGCCATTGCTGTACCGAGAAACATTGGATCTGGTGAAACAGAACTAATAATGGCACAAAGACGCCAATTGGACATGTTTGCGAAAGGAAGAATCGTTGGAATGCTAGAACCTGGACGATTACAATCGTTGTCTCGTATTCTTAATGTGCCTCAGTGTGTAACCTCGAGACTGTGGCAGAGGTTTTCAAATACGGGAGATGTTACCATTGAGAAGTAATACTAATGGAGGGAGCCATAGCAAAGGTCTTAGTGAAATAAGCTTAGGATCCAATGTTTCCCAGGTCAGGTGACTTGTTTGGCTGGGAAGTTGTCGCGTTTTGGCACGCAATCGCTCTTTTTGCATTAAATATTTTTCAGACGACGCGACGGCGCTTATTATGAAGTCGGGGCTACAAATCAGAGCAACTTTGGCTCCAACTCCTTTACCGCATAACAATAAATAAATAAAAAAATAACGGATACGAATACAGGCCTATCATTCAAATTCCTTCTCCCCACTTCTTTCCGGATTTTAAAATATAATGTAATTGCTTTCTTCATGTATTTTGATCTTTATTCCCTAAAATGACTGGCATGTACAAATAGTTTAAAGTGTTCTGTTATTGAGTGAAAATTTATGGATTCATATTTATTGTAATCAATGTTTTGAAATGATTTCATACGCAGGCATACCAGTATTTAAATTGAAGCATAAAAATAACAAATCTTTATTCTTGCGCATCTGCTGTTCACAGCAGCTTGGCGAGAAGATATTCGCCAGCAAAGCAAATGTACACAAAATGCTTAAGAGCAGTTAAAATAATTACTAGTTAAGTAAAAACTGGTTTTATGGAGCTAAAATATTATTTAAACTCAAGATATACGATGTTTTATAACTTATATAGGTAAAATAAGTACAAAAAATAAAAAATTAAAGACAACTGCGGAATATGTACTCGTTGAATGCATATAAATGTTACTTTTTCTTTATTTAGAAGTAAAAAACATTCGTACACGCTAGAGAAAAGTTACTGGACCTCCTGGTGCGGCTTTTTCCTCACAGTTTACTATGCTAGAATACTGCACTATTACTATAAATCTAATTTTTCCCTTCTACAGTTAAAGGTTGTTATCGTGCATGGATTCAGCTAAAGAAAACTTCTTCAGCGGTTACGGTCAACTCGAAATTGCTCCATACGTCACATGGTACTGTTGCCGTATCGGTATAGTAGGGTTGCACTCTCTCCATCTATTCCTTCTCAATGGATGTTACCCGCCGACCAGTACCAGGTCGACCAAGAGTCACAACCGCAAGCCAAGATCGTTTTCTGGCAATTTCTGCACTACGTCATAGGGACAGCTGTGCAAGAGAACTGGGCTCGGCGCTCAGTGCCGTCACAGGAATAACAATTTCGAGGCAAACTGTTTACAGGAGATACAATCATGTCGGTCTGTATGCCAGAAGACCAGCAATTTGCATTCCTCTCACATCAGCGCATAAACGCGCTCGTTTAAACTGGAGCTTGCAACATTGGCATTGGAGTCTGGGACAGTGGGCTAATGTGATGTTCAGTGATGAGTCCCGCTTTACTCTACAGTGTGATTCTCGTCGGGTAACAATCAGGAGAGAAAAGGGGACTCGTTTCCAACCGTAAAACATAAGAGAAAGACATCACTTTGCGTCAGCCGGAGTAATGGTGAGGTGCGGTCATTATGTTGGATGGCCACACCGACCTCCATATTTTTGAGACAGGCTCAGTCACTGGTCAAAGATACAGAGACGAGGTTCTTGAGCCTTATGTTCGCTTGTTTCGATTTGCTGTTGGTCCTGAGTTCATATTCATGGACGATAGCGCGCCATGTCACCGAACAGCTGTGGTCGATGACTTCCTCGAATCAGAAAATTTCCATCGAATGACGTGGCCTGCGAACCCTGATCTGAACCCTATCAAGCATGTCTGGGACATGCTCGGGAGACAACTTGCAGCCCGTTCGTCCCCGCCAAGCTCCGCTCCGGAGCTAAAAAGAGCTTTCCAGCATGCTTGGAACTGTTTAAGCCCACAACTCATCCACCACCTCATAGAAAGTATGAATAATCGTTGTGCAGCGTGCCTGGCATTCAGAGGTGGCCATACTCACTATTGAACTTCAGCATCATCTTTTAAAGAAAAATTTTTGTGCAAAGAGTAAACTCCTCATATGCCTAATTTTCATTTAAACTATTTTTTGGGATGACAAAAGTAAATATTACCATTTTTTCGAGTAGTTTCCTTATTTTGTAACCGTGTTGCACTCGCATATCACGTTTCCCCCTATTTCGATGTATACTTCTCACATTGCTCACATAAATAACAATTATGCTTAACTTTTGGACACCATTGTATATCTTGTCCGATTGAGCATAAAATACACTAATGTTAATCCAATTTATTTGAGGCAACTGACTGAGACGTAAGTGTAAGACTGGCAGTCGCATCTCCTCGAGAAGCAACAGGAACGCAATTGGAACCAGTGACAACACTACTCCATGGCTTATCACGGGAAGAGTGTACGGCCACTGTACATGAGTCTAGAATGTCTAGATTTAATTCTCAACAGTGGAAATACCCTTTTCGAAGAAATCTCCTGAGCCTTCTACGGTATTTCTTTCCGGATTAGACGCAAGACCCTGGAGAGCGGATCACAGCCCTCTTAAAAAAACTATGTAGAATGGAATGCTGCTGAAATGCAACAAATATTGATTCCATTTCACTATTGGAATGGGTTGAGAAGTTTCCAAACGGCACGTAAAAGCAAAATAGTTTACAATAAATACTAACAGAAAACCATTCAGCAGTTAAACATGTATAGTTGTAAAAAAAAAATAATACAAACATTCTTCTACTACAGAAATGCCATCAATTTCGTAATGGTACGGTGCAAATAGACCAAAAAAAGGCCTAACCTCAACATCCAAAGTAAAAGTTTCCCTTCAACTCCAAATTGTTCTATACAGTCCACATATTGTTTGGTAAAAAGTTACACCGTTTTCAGCGTCGGGTTTTGGGGGGAGGGGGGGGGGAGAAGTTGGTAAATTAGTAGTTTTATCAGTTTTTCGGAAATATTTAGATACCTATGGGGTTTAGCGCAAAAAGTGCAATATACAAAATAATCTACACTAAATTACGAACTTCTTAGTCCTAAGCAATATTTTGTTAAGTGAACGGTTCCAGAGTTACGACGGGTGCAAAAGTAGAAAATTTTCGCATTTTTAAGATTTTTTAGGAAAAATGAAATTACAACTACTACGTTAACAGAAATAACTAAACAATTTTAATAAAAAGTGATATTTTACAGTCGTATAGTAGTCTAAAAGAAGCTAAGAGGCACCACATGGGGTTATAGTCTAAGATCCCACTAGACTTGACCTACCCTCATCGAGTTTCCTAAAATAGCTACCATATATGAAGAGTAAAAGTTGGAAATAAAACTTGAAAGTAAAAATTTCTACCTCTTTCACGTGAACTAATCAGGGTTGCCAGGGGTTGAAAGGTGCCTGAAAATGAGTAATTTACCCTCATCGAGTTTCAGAAAATCGCTACCATGAATGAAGAGCAAAAGGTGGAAATAAAAAGCTAAACTATGGTTGCCTACTTTTTCCGCTCCCCCCCCCCCCCTCCCCCCAAAACTCGACACTGAAAACGGTGTAACTTTTTATCAAACAATATGTGGACAGTATACAACAATTTGGAGTTGAAGGGAAACTTTTACTTTGGATGTCAAGGTTTATGTCTAATTGCACTGTACTATAATGGGTGTAAAAACAGCATTAGTTCTGAATATTCGTTTAAATGGAGTATGGTTTTCAGCAAAAGGTTTGAATATAATGTTCCTTGATTGAACTGTAAAGCCAAAATAAATCTATATCCTTGAATGTAAATAAAAGCGAAACGCATTAAAATGATTTCGTGTACAAAACGAAAAAGAAAGGTCTTTTATTTTATCCAAAACACAGATCTCAAAGTAATCTTGTTTTTATACCAGTGACAGTTTTTGTGTTATAAAAACTAAATTGTGATTTTAACCGGGTACATATGAAACGTACAGAAAAATGTGAGCAGCAATATTTGAGACAGTTCGAGAAACGTTTACTCGGCTACTTGAGAAACTACATACCCTGACTTTGACAGATAAATTGTGAATTATTTACTGAAAGAGCTACATTTCCAGTTACATATAAGATTCTTGCTGATTCTATTTAACATCAGCAACATCTATAATCTTCATGCTATAAAATTTTCCCTTTGTCCGTAAATAATCTACGAAGAACCCCCTTAGGGATCATTAAGAGAATATAGGAAAATAACGCAACTTAAAATGATCTTTCGAAACTCCCTAATAGGCTCATCAGTTGGTTAATTATGTCCTGAAAGATTATCCCAGCGGGATAACATATCCTCAACACCAACGCAATTTATCATCGTGGAGATACATTTACTCAACCTTCCCTCTCCTTTTAATTTTCTTTTCTATCTTAAATTTGCACTTTGACTGAACCTAATTGCTGCAGAGTCTGATAAGAATTTTTAATCATTTTAATTCCTTTCTACTTACTTTATTTGTTCCGTTGTTTTAACGATTTCTTCTGTTTAGGAAAATAGAGATTACATTTTCACCAGAATTTCTGATAATGACACTACTTTTGGTGAGATAGTTATCGATAAGGACATTTTCAACAACTTTAAATCTCCGAAATAATTACTTTTTTGGTGGAAGCTTGTTTAATAAATTTAAAATTGCGATTTGTATCAACATTAAATGCTTTTCAGTCCAATAATTATGTAGAGGATTAAATAAATGTAGTAAGAAAAAGAAAAAGAGAAGACGCAGACATTGTTCAATGATAATACAAATTTTATATCTTAAGCATTATAATTGTTTGAAAAAAAACTAATGCCATCTAAAATTTCATCTTAAAAATAAAATATTAATGTGTGATGTCAGAAGTTGGCGTTTGCGTTTAAAGTATATATACGACGAAAAGAATGAAACCATGATAAAAAGACTTTGTCTTTCTTTTCAAATAGCGATAATTTATTGTTCCGAAAATGCAGGCTTAACTTAAAGTTTGCTTTTGCATTATTTTATGATACTTTTAATAATATATTGTACAAATATAAACGGATTGAAAACTTTAAAACTGCTTAAGATTTTTTTTTCGCCAGAAATTTAGAAATAACATTTCCGGGCTTATTGGCCGCGGTCGAAATGGAAAAGAAAATCCAGATGTATCGTCAAGCTCTGCGACTGACATCATCAGTGGATGAGTTCGATGGGACTGATGAGAGCTATTCCGGTCGCTCTGGTATTTAAGTAAAACTGCTGGTGGGTGCCAGTCCACGCCGGTGGCTGACATCGACTTCCATTTTGAATCCAATCATGAACAATCACCCACTATTAGTTTACGTAAATCAGTCAAATCGCAGAGCTCGACGAAGCGTTTGGATTTTCTTTTCCATTTTGAATACGGCCCAATTATCCCGGAAATATTATTTCTTCATAAATGCAAACTTATATAGGGTGTTTTTGAGCTCTTGGAAAAATCCTTAAGAGGTCATAGTACACATCAGGACAAAAAAAAAAAAAAAAAAAAAAAAAAAAAAAATATATATATATATATATATATATATATATATAATGGCAAAAATAAGGGTTCGAAACGTCTTCCGAAGGAGGTAGGCGCCATTAAAGATTCGGGTACAAAATTTCAAATGACCATAAAATAACGTAAAAACTAGTCGATTCATTTGTGGTTTTCGTTAAAGTTATTCTTTTTATCAGTATTTTCACTTAAATAAATTTTGAAGATGTAATTTAAAAGATGCCGATAACGGACGCTTCAGACTTTGTAGCAACGAACAACTATATTTTATTGCTATTTTTTAATCTCAGTAGAATTTTTCTAATGCTTGGACTTAAACTTAAATTTTTATCTCAAAATCAGAATCATAGGGGGTTAAAAAGTCGCGCAAACTGAACTGTACTCAGTAGTTGAAACATACTATGTCACAAAAGAATACATTAATCCAAAAGGAAACGAGCGATCTTCACGAAACAAAAATAAATGTGACCTATGACAAGATAAAGAAATGATTACGATATCATAACAAAAGATTGTTTTATTGAGAAGTTATGACACAATAAAGGTTACAAAAACGTAAGTTGTATAGCCTCCTCCAACAGCTATACAAGACAAGATACGGCGTAGTATTGAAAGAAATAGGTTACCTATGATCACTGGGATTAAATCGGTATTCATCGTTGAAGATAACATGCCTCCTGTCTGTCGCAACTCAGCTAATCAAGTGCACTGAAAAACCAATCAACGAAAATACATTTAATCGCAATGATCGCCGGTTCAAGATACCAGCGTCTCTCAGTCTACTCAGGAATGTTTCTCTTGATACCATCAGTTTCTTGGAAGGTGTTAAACGGCAAGGAACTAATGGTAGCGACCTTGCTGATGTGGTAGTAACCGCTCTTATGCTGCGGGATCTTCACGCTCATTTCTGTTTCTAGATTGCCTCAACCAACCGCATTGCAATGAATCATTTATTTTTATCTACACTAACCTACAATTATATCAATCCGACCGAGGGTGCGGCAGATGCGTGCGTACAACCATCCTGCTTCTCTGAGTTCCTTAAAAAAGTCCAACAATTGTTCGTGTACCTCGAATAGGTCGTCCTAGTCACAATAGCGTCTTTACAACTCTACAGTTTCGTTTAAAGTGCTCTTTAACACAAACTTTCACACTTTCAATCGTACATATCTCCGCATATTGTATGCGCATAGCGCGCTTAACCCTTCGTAACTGGCAACGAAATTTAAATCATCACTTACCACACTACATTCCTGCCGAGTTTGTTGGTTAAATCTCAATTTATTCTTAATGCATTAATTTTTTTTTTTTTTTTTTTTTTTTTTTTTTTTTTTTTTTTTTTACTTGTCATAAAGTGCATTTCAGCTTTTGAAGACAGTTCAGTTTTCACTACTTAATCACTCCCAACAATTCAGATTTTGAGCTCAAAATTTAAGTTTAAGTCCTAGCATTAGAAAACACTTAATAATATTCAAAAATAGCGGTAGAAAATAGTTGCTCATTACTCCAAAGTCTAATGCGCCCTCTATCGGCATTTTTTAAATTATACATAATCAAAATTTAAATTCAAGAAAATGCTAATAAAAAGAATAATTCTAGAGCGGAAACCGCAAACAAATTGACCAATTTTTCCGTTTTTTATGATAATTTGAAATTTTGGATCCTAAACTTTAATGTTGCTTACCCTCTTGGGGAGACGTTAATAGGGACCCTTATTTTTGCCATTATATTTTTGCCATTTATTTCTGATGTGTACTAGCCACCCTTCAAGTTTTGCAAAAGAGTTCAGAAACACCCTGTATAATACATTACATGTAAAGTTATTATCAAAAATTGTTTTGAAATATTTATCTTCACATACATATTTGTCTTAGAAAAATCAGAGAGGTTTTCTTTATTGATTCATATCGTTCACGTTAGTGGCGTCCAGTTTAGTAGGCTACAATTCAGTAATTCAAAGACAATATTTATTTATGTTTTGTACATGTAATACATTTTACTCGCGCCCTACATTTGCTTTAGAACCAAGCAAATCAACGATGTGTTTTCGTACTTTTAATTATTAGTACTTAGTATTGTTTATATATATTATTTTTAAAGCATTATTAGCCGACATTGTATTTTCTTAGACTGATTATTATTATTATTTTTTTTTTCTTGTTGTAAATTTTTGAGAAATCTTTTTGCTTTAGTCTTTTAACAAAAACCTTAATAACAAGCCTATTTACAGAGAAAAATGTGTACAAATGAGGTAAATAAGTAATTCCACCATGTTCAGAAATTATTTAAAAATAACTAAATAAATACTAAACAGCTTATAAAGTTAAAATAGCATTTTTTCAGTTAAAATTTTCCAGATAATTTAAGTGTGATTCTTTTAATGTTTATTTTCGCCTACTCCCCCATAAAAATAAAAGAAAATAGTATGAAAAATCGCTTACATCTTTGTAAAAACATCGCTAAAAAGAAGTCAAAAAAAAAAAATGAAATCTAATGTATAAAAATCTCCTGTCACGTGTCAGTGTTTGAACTCCTATGAAACGACTCGACCGGTTTTCGTGGAATTTTTTATATGTATTTGTAGGTATGAGAGTAGGACATAAAGTATATTTCATATCGCTTGGTAATCAGGGTGTCCCTATATAGAATTTGTTTTGAAAATCATTGTAAAAACCATTGTTGAAAATCATTGAAAAAAACATTGTTGAAAATTATTGTAAAAACTACTGTTGAAAATCATCATAAAAGCCTTGCTTGAATTAATTACAGATTAAATTCATTTCCATACAAGCCGAAGATAACAACAAAATGTTTTTTTTTTTAAATCTAATATACAAGGTGTTCCGAACAGGCAGATATATAGATGGATAGGTAAATAGACCGATAAGCAGACATACAGCTAGATAGATAATGTTCAAAAACTAACCTGCAAGACCTTTATTTTCGCAACCGTTAGTCCTAGATGTATACTTCCAATTGTAAAAATGTTCAAAATCAGATGCAGGGTTAAGATATTGAATGCAATATGAATGGTATGAAGTAATAATAAAAATGAGTCAAAAAATACAAATTTTAACTTTTTATTCGGGCCCCAGATCCCCTAACTTATGTTTAGGAAAATAATATCCATTAAAAAAGAATTCCAGCACAAAAAGTTTTAAATTAGTACGACCAATATTCACCGATATATGAAACGCAGCGTTTTGTGACTTACGCCACTTTTCACTCGCCGTCAATAACACATTTTGGGATAAAATATAATGGTTAACATGTGTTTAAAATTACATGTGTGCATAGAGTGTGATTTTTCAACTTATTCGGGTTTCGTAGTGTGTTTTTGCGCATCATGGCATAACATTTGCATTTATTTTTGAATAGCAACGAAAAATTATAATTACTTTTTCTTACTTTGACGACCTGTTGTTCTTCTGAAAGAGCGATAAGTTCCGATCTCACCTTCTGTATGGTCCCTTAAAACTTTAAACTGGAATATCTCCTTGAGTTTTGTTGTCGCAAATGTCAAATTTTTTGTGTTAGTAATGGTTTTTAGTGGATATTATTTCTCTAAATATTAGGTAGGGGACCTAGGGATGTATAAAAAGTTAATTTTCGTATTTTTTGCCTCATTTATTTTCACTTCAGACATTCAATATCTTAACCCTGCATCTGATTTTGAACATTTTTGCAATTGGAAGTATAAATCTAAGTCTAACAGTTGCGAAAATAAAGGTCTTGCAGGTCAAAGCGGAACACCCTGTATAAAACCGCATGTCACGGTTTTTGTATTTGAACTGATTTTTATGAAGTTTTTGATAAGTATGGGTAATGAGGATCGAAACGTATATTTCATACCGCTGGGCTGTTAGGGAGTCCTTATCTAAAATTGTTTTGGTTACCAAGTGTCAAAATGATATCTGGTAAAACAATGAAAACTATGAATGAAAATGCCACACACGTACTTTTGTCTGTCATGTTGTGGATAAATACAAGAGGTAATCATGTCTCGTATACAACAGCACTCAATAATATCACCCCAACTATTGGCGCGGTATACAGCTGAATATTAAATGCACTTTTGAAGCGTTCACAATGAGTTCTTCACAAGCGTACACGATTGTCATTACTGCCCAATTTGGATCTGGATTTGTCGCTAAAGAAAGTCGGGATCCTTTCGGTTGCAGTCCATACCTGTCGACCGCAAAACGGTTACAGTGTAATAGCAGCAGTGTGTAATTCTGTCCTTGTACAGTACAAATGCAGCTTCGGTAATGCTACCGAGCATCATGGCGTATGATACATGATCAGCCCTAATATTAATCCTGAACAGCATGGAAGCCTAACGGTACGTTTGTGTATGTTTCAGGCCCATGTGTTAATCAGGTCATTTTTAACAGGACAATATTTGGTCACACACAGCAAGAGTTTCAGGGAGCTTCCTCTTCCCCATTAATTTCTTTTCTGGCCTGCTCAATCTCATCTTATGTCACAGATGAATTATCTATTGGATCACTTGTGACGTAAATGGAACAACCTACCATTTTGAATTCCCATTGGCCCATTTACTGTAACTGTGGTACGAGATGACGTAGGATATCGTACGAGACTTTTATGCCTATATACTAGCCAGTATTTCCTCATGCATTCACGCTAGAGGTGGCTTAAAAGAGTACTAAAACATCCACTTGGTTAGGAGTTGTCCAGTGATAAATTATCATAATGCTTTAATTTTGAAATCACCTTCTTACATTAATGTGGTCGTTACATATGCAAACTATCGTTTTATTCCGACAATTCCTTCTAAGTGTGTTGATTTTTTTCTTATAGAGTGCATTTTTACCACGCCAGTTCTTTCGGGCTTTGATTCCTAAAATTTTTGGACCTGCGACTTTAACTCCGATTCCCCGAAGCCAAAATCAGTCTGATTCCGACTCAAGCTTTAACTCCGCAGCCGTGGCTAAACTCGACACAGAGAGAAAAAGATCGAATCTGACTCTCGAAACTTTAAAGCCTTTGCTCCGAGTCCGACTCATTTACCCCAAAACCATTCCAAAAGTAGTAGTACTTGATTTTTTTCATCTATCAACGGACCACTCTACTGAAATTCTTTGATATAACAAGGGTAACATTACATTATATTTTGTTTTTTTAAACTATGAGACAAACAATTTCATAGTATAACACTTTTGTATTAATTATTTATACGTTTTATAAAGTACTAAAACAATAAAATATATACAAGCATGTATAAAAGTAATATAGCTGTTATTTTTCAAACTATCAACTGATTACTACAACTCAATCTACTGACAGAATCTATCAACTACAAGAATTAATTAAATTAGTATATGTAACATTACATTATATCATATTAAACATTACATTACATTATATTAAAATCTTCTTTTAGTGATTTTAATATCTGTTGCACAAAAAATAGTTCATACTAACATCTTAGATCAAATGAACCGAAATAAAAATTTGCAAACACAAAATACATAAAGTAACTCCAGTCTCGTCAGCTATTCTTTACTAAAGATTCAAATTGAAAACAGTTTAGGAATCAAATGTATGTAGTAACATTTGTTTCCAATTACACTGTATCCATCATAGCTTATAGTAAGAGAGAAAAAAATGTTATTGTTCATACGCCCCGTTTTTTCTTCGGAAGAAATCATACTTGACAAACATATTGTAAAACCAACTTGCAAAACAAATACAACATAAACCTTTCAAGGAAGTTTAGATATTTATAATCATAAACATTAATAATTCCCCGAAAAATCTTCTGCACAAACTGATTTATTTGCTTCTATATTTAAAAATATTTCTTGATCTTTTTATAACACAAAATCTTGAACTTTTATTGGAAAATCTTGAATAGCATTCAATTGATTTCGAATTTTACTTTTATCTGTAGTATGGATTTCAGGTTCCACCTTCTTACATTTTTATACATCATTTTTCCATTTCTTTTCAATAAAAGGAATTTGCAGTTTTATGTTACACATAATACTTTAAAACCGATTGCATTCTTAGACTTTTATAGATTTCGGTTTCAGGCTCACTTTTCTTCCTTTTTCTTTTCACTTTCCTTTGCCGATATGGTTTCAATATCGTCGGTGTCGTTTTCGTTTTTCTTTCGAACACATATACAGTATAACTTTGATTTGACGATACCCGATTTAACGATTCCCTCAATTTAACGATACAATTCACTGGTCCAGCTTTAACTAATTATATATTAAAGCACCGTTTATACGTGTTTGAAAGGACTTCATGAAAAAAGCGTATAAATGAAAAAACGTACAATAGGTATAGGTTAAAGTGTATTAGTCTCTGCAGGGACCAATTTAAAAAAAACGTATAATTGAAAAAACTTATAAAAGATAATCGTATAAATGGTGCTTCACTGTATACGCTCCTCGGTTTAATGATATTCCTGATTTAACGAAACTTTCCCCAGTCCCTTGACAATCGCTAAATTGAGGTTGTACTGTAGAGTGAAGCACCTTTTATACGTTAATCTTTCATAGGTTTTTATTATTTACGTTTTTAAAATTGATCACTTTAGAGTCCAATACATATTAACGTATACCTATGACGTGTTTTTTTTTCTTTTATACGCTTTTTCATGCAATTCCTTCAAAAACATATAAACGCTTCTTCACTGTTTTAATGAAAAAAAAAAAAAAACTCAGCTGTAATGATATAAATTAATGTCTTTACGCAAACTAACTCTCAGACATTGTTTTGTTTTTTACTTTGTTTATTAAAACCTTGCATTCATTCAGTTAGTTTAATCATACAATTAAGTTTTAATAATAGTGAATGAAATATATTAT
This sequence comes from Uloborus diversus, assembly GCF_026930045.1. Lineage (NCBI taxonomy): Eukaryota > Metazoa > Arthropoda > Arachnida > Araneae > Uloboridae > Uloborus > Uloborus diversus. The sequence goes on along the minus strand of NC_072731.1, from coordinate 91,443,221 downwards.
AGAATTTTCTACCTTTTTTGATTGCAATAACAGACATACTATTCAATCATGTTTTCATTGAAGTGAATATAATTAGACATTAGAAAAAGATAGTAATAAAAATTACTTATGCAAATATGCTCCAAAAAACATTTGAACTCTTTTGAATTAATTAATTTGATATAATTTAATTATAAATTTAAATTTAATTCATTAGAATAATTTACAAGATATTCTTGCTTTAAAATGTATATTCAATGGATCATGTTTGTAAATGTACTTTCTGTGAACTATATAAATAAATACATAATTTTTAGTTTTCATTTATTATTTATTTGTTTATTTATTTTGAATTTTATGTTACAATAATTTAATGGTGCGTCTCATTTCACTCTGACATGGCTCCATGCATGTTTATATTTTTTCCATCCAATAATAGTGCATGCCTGAAATATAATAGCTTAAGAATAGCTACCAACAGATGTAGTTTCTACACTTCTGTGAGTCTGAAAACTGACAAAATAATAATAATAAACAAAAACATATTTACGTTGTTCTAATAGTTTTAAAAAGGACAAAAAGAAATTATTTTCAAATCACAAAATACCCGACTTCAAAAACTTATAGGGTCAAAAAAATTAAAAATAATTAGTCATACTTTTATACATATGGTTTCCTACCCAAACGTATGAATCAAATTTATTTTACAAATCCGGTACAAAAATCAACTAAACTAAACACCCAATTATAAAATAAATACGGATTTTAATAACTATACGATGATTTTATTTTAATGCCTAACTAATTATATACGATCTCTTTATTTTGTTAATAACCATTTGAAGTTGGGCCCTCTTATAAACTACTACATAACGTAACTTACGAGGTGTAGTTTTGTGTGGTGTAGGTGTAGACTTTCGCGTTTTGTTAAATTCGAGTTTAACTCAGGATTTCGTGAGTTGTCAGGTACGTTAGGTAGTAGTTTACAGGAGGCCCCGACTTCAAATGGTTATTAAGAGTTAAGAGATCGTATATAATTAGTTAGGTATTAACATTAAATCATCGTATAGTAAATAAAATCCGTGTTTATTTTATAATTGGGTGTTTAGTTTAGTTGATTTTTGTACTGGATTTGTAAAATAAATTTGATTTATACGTTTGGGTAGGAAATCGTATGTAAGTATGACCAATCCAGGAATAATTCAACCTTCATTGTCCCTAGAACATCATTGCGTAACGTTTGTAAACATTTTAAACAAATCCCTACCTCATCTAGGACATTTTGTATCTCTTTTGCATAACGCGAGGAAAATAAATGAACCTATATTTGCGATTATAACATTAAAAGCCATGCTGAAAATTGTAACACTGAAGGGGAGGTGCGGTCTCACAGACCGCTTCTAAAGAATGCAATGAAGTTTAAACCAGATGCACTTGCCTAAAGATACTGATGAGCAAGGGGGGTGTTCAAGGTCAAAAAACTATTGGGAAAAATCATTCAATCGGACTGAAAATGAAATAGTGTTGATCGGATAAACTTTTGAGAGGTCTGTGAGACCGCACCTCCCCTGTTAAGGGATATGCTAGTAATGACACCTCTCCCTCTTCACCTTTAAGCATAAATATGGACTCTCTTGCTATATATATACGTTTGAAAAATAATTGAGTCTTCCAAACGCCCTCCTCCTTATTTTTTGATATCGTGACGACTTTGTAAAAGAAAATGAATTCAGTCACTTCAATAAAAGTTGGAGAAAACAAATTTCTGCTTTCACCACTGCTAGCACCCATTAATTTTCAAAGTACAGACATATATGTTTAATATTATCGAGATTATCTTTCTTTTTTCTTTCTGCAACTGTTGCAGGATAAAAAACCATTAAGTTTATATAAAATATCTCAAACACTAAGAGCTATTCTGTTAAATATGCGCAGTGTCTGAGCCGTAGCATAAACACAGACACATAATATATATATATATATATATATATATATATATATATATATATATATATATATATATATATATATATATATATATATATATATATATATATATATATAGGGGACACATAGGGAGTCACGAGATTTTCAGTTATTGAAAAAGGGGTTGCGAAGTGAAAAAGGTTGGGAACCACTGTACTAGATGAATTTCCTTTTTTTTTTTTTTTTCAGAGCTGTCTTTATTCAAAATTTGCGGTATGACTACTAATAGTTCATACAGGGGAAATATTTAGGAGGGGTACTCCCCTAACCCAAGAGCCCCCTAAAATGGAAAATACCGTTCGAAACATCCCCCCCCCCACACACACCAAGAGGAACCCCTAAATAATATTTATGTTTTATGGTTCTTTCTATAACACTGAGTAAAGAAAGTACCTTTGTTTTATGGCAATTTCTTTAACAATGGATTTTATATTTAATCGTTTAATATTGAAATTGAATGCAATTTATTGGTTTTTGCCCATAACTTTTTTCTAAAGAACAAATACGGAGAAGTAAAGTTTTTAGACCTATTTTAGATCGCTCCATTCATTAAACCAAAAAAAAAACCATAAAAAACTTTTTAACAAAAAAATTGAACCGCCGAAAAAACTGAAAAGCAAAAAATAATAAACCATTTTAATTAAACCTTAATAACTAAGTTCTTAAACTGATGTAAGTATACCTAAGTATATATTTTTGTAATAATTTAGAGTTTTTAATTAACCTTAATAACTCAGTTCTTAAATTAATGTAAGTATACCTAAGTAGTTTTGAGTCGGTGCCAAACAAGCAAATTAATTATTTTTGTAAAGCGTGAGGCGCAGCGGTGGCGTATGGCGACACGCCCCTTCGCCGGAAAATGCCGAGCGTTCACGAAGTTAAACCCGAACGTCGTCGAGTGGTCTCGAAGAAGCACGTGTCGAGTATTTGGCTGCTACTGAGCTTTTGCCTCATATACAACAGTCAAAATGTTTATATCATTGTTCATCATACGGAAGAAGGATTTCTCATCTTGTTAAAAGCTCAAATAAATGGTTTTGTGGGTCATAGTATTATTCAGCTTAAGTATGGCATAACAACTGTAGCCGTTAATTGCATACATGATCCTGAAGATTTTTCTCACTGGTTCTTTGCCTCTCTCGTGCGAGGTCCCAAAGGTTTCAAAGCTCCAACGAGAGGTACTTTTTGTTGTATACGATCTACTAGTATTCATGATTTAATGATGGCGTGTGGAGGGAGCATTTTTTGAAACATTTATGTTTATCGCCGGACATTTCACATTACATTGCTAATTTTGTTTGGTTATTTCTTTAAATTTAGGTAATTTAGGGATCTTTGTTTATTTATTGTTTGGCACCGACTCAAAACTACTTAGGTATACTTACATTAATTTAAGAACTGAGTTATTAAGGTTAATTAAAAACTCTAAATTATTATAAAAATATATACTTAGGTATACTTACATCAGTTTAAGAACTTAGTTATTAAGGTTTAATTAAAATGGTTTATTATTTTTTGCTTTTCAGTTTTTTCGGCGGTTCAATTTTTTTGTTAAAAAGTTTTTATTTTATAATTTTTTGTGGCTATAAGCTACTAATGTGGCTATAATCTGCATGCTTATATTTTTGATTACTTTTAAAATAGCTACCTACCTTACTTTAGCTATTAATACACACACACACACACACACACACACACACATATATATATATATATATATATATATATATATATATATATATATATATATATATATATATATATATATATATATATATATATATATATATATATATAATCGTATTTTAACAATTATCTGTTGTGTTACATAAATAATTTTAAAAAAGCAGGCTTTATATACTAACATAGGTAGGCCTACAAAAAATGCTGCTCGGATGAGGAAAAGATGTTTAGAAGAATCTATTAATGAGAAAGAAAAAAGGTTGGAAGCCAACAGAAAGAGAATTACATTAACACGTTCACAGGAGAGTTTAGGTCAGCGCGAGGAAAACTGTCCAGAATGAGAAGCTACAATAACGATAGGTTATTGCAAGAAAGTGATAAGCAGCGCGCTTGTCGTTTAGATATGATAAGAGAGCGACTTTCAAATGAGAGTGAAGAGCAACGCGCTCATCGTTTAGATCTGATAAGAGAGCGACTTTAAAATGAGAGTGAAGAGCAACGCGCTCATCGTTTAGATCTGATAAGAGAGCGAGTTTCAAATGAAATTGAGGACGAACGTATGCTGCGTTTGGATGCTGCTCGTAACCGTTCAGTAATGGTGGTACTTCACGATTCTTTCGAGGAGAGAACTAACCGTCTGGGCGCCATGCGACAAGCAGCTCGCGATCGAAGAAACCAGTGTAACGCAGAAAACTTTAAGAAATCAATTAATGTTTATGCTGACTTGTCGTGTTCAATATGCAAAAAAAATTTGTATCCTCAGCAACGTAGGAAATTGCAAACTAAAAATTTAGGCTCTATTTTGCCTAACGAACTGGTTGCTTTAGGTAATATAATTACTTGTTCACGATGCTCAAACAATATTAAAAAACACAAAACTCCACCCCAGGCCTATTGGAATAAAATGTCGGTAGCTGCAATACCTACAGAAATTGATGAGTTATCGGAAATTGAGAAACGTTTTATTTGAAGAGTAGTGCCATTTCTTAAAATAATAAAAGTTCAAAATCGTTTGAGCCAAGACTGGTGCAAAGGGCAGGCAATCCTTTTTGCTCAGGATGTGGTCGAGCTGGCGGAACAACTTCCGCTTGAACCTAATCAAACTGGATTAGTGCTCGTAGTAGAAAGTCGTGAAAATTTAGAACATTCTAGGGAGTTTCTAATTGATATAGGTAAACTTCAAGTGGCATTGCAGTGGCTCCTAAAGAATAATGCACTGTATAAAGATTTTCGTGTGCATTTTCCTACTGTGATCGCTATTTCTACGATAACACAAATTGCTGACGAATTTGCATTTTGTCATTTATTGTACGTTAGCTTTGTTGTACAAACTAACTTATTTGGTTTCCGCTGAAAAAAGTATATAACTCCAACATTTTCTTATTGTTAGCACTACTGAATCCAACACACATTTCTTCAAATATCTCGAAAACTCATTTCTGCAGATACTGCCGCTTACCTGCCCACGGCAGTACACACGAGAGACATACAGGTCTGAAGCTCATTCATTGTGAGCTTTTTTTTTTTTTTTTGTAATATCTAACTCAGAATACAAAGATCTTGGAGTAAACAACTAATCACCCCCTCTCCCCCCCCCTTAGGGTAGGAATTTTCCCCTCAAAATTATAGGGGAATTACTTCAGGCTATACCCTTTCTAATAAAAAAAGTATAATCAAAATCGGACTATTCTGTAAAAAGTTATGTGTGGTCATACATTAAAAATATATATATATATATATATATATATATATATATATATATATATATATATATATATATATATATATATATATATATATATATATATATATATATATATATATATATATATATATATATATATATACGTCTCGACTTGAGAACCTCCTCCGTTTTTTCGTCGGTTAAAAATAGTATGTCACCATCACTAACTTCGCCCTATTTTTTCATACAAATCCTGAATATAAAAAATGTTTGACGACTGGCACTGAAAACTAACCCTAATCACAAGTACCAGAGATTGAGAGGTCTACACTGCCGTGTGCAGGTAAAGGGCTATAACTGCAATTTTATCTTTTTTTTTTTTTTGCATTTTGCATTTTGTCATCATTGTTTGTACGTTAGCTTTGTTGTACAAATTAACTTATTTGGTTTCCGCTAAAAAAATATAATTCCAACATTTCCCAGTTGATAGTACTGAATCCAGCGCACAATTCTTCAAATATCTCGAAAACTCATTTCTGCAGATACTGTCGTTTACCTGCTCAAGAGAGTACACACGAGAGACATACAAGTCTGCATCTCATTCATCGTGAGTTTTTTTTTTTTTTTTTTGGTATATCCAATTCAGCATCAAAAAAATCTTAGAGTGAACTACTATTCGCCCCCCTTTCCCCACCCTTAGGGAAGGTTTTTTCCCTCAAATTTATATAGGAACAACTTCAGGCTATACACTTTCCAATAAAAAAAAGAATATTCTAAATCGGACTATTCTGTAAAAAGTTATGTGTGGTCATATATAAAAAAATCTGTGAGTGTTTGTACGCGTTCGCTTAGAGGGCGCTGCCACATCCCTTGCGACCCCTCGCGACTGAACTTTGACCCTCCGGGGTCAGTTGGTTTTCTCCTCTGAGATGAGGAAGGTGTTGTGCTTGGCCGCTGAGGCGGAATATGTGTTTTACTCTTATCAAAATGTAATCATATCATATATCTAAGTTCAAATTAAATAACATAAAAACTAATGCTCTCCCATTATTTACTGCTTCGTGAAGTTTTCTTCATGGTGCCGATTACCCGGATACAGGACTTAAGTAAGGAATACTAAAAAGAGTGCAGGTGAGAGATTTCAAGTTATCTGCATGAAAAGCATCAATTTCTAATCAAAATGAATAATTTAGAAAAAATAAAAAAAAAACGTGCTTCAGTTAGAGCTGGAGTCTCACGCATTATATCAAAGGTTGAGCCTTTAATTAAACAAGATCCCAATTTGAATGAAATTGACCAGTTGAATGAGCTTTACCAGTTACTGGAAGACAAAGGTAACACTCTTAAAGATCTAGACGCAGAAATTGATGCTCTAATTGTTGTGGAGAAGGACTATGAGGAGGAACTCATATCATGTGAGGAATATAACGATAGAATTCTTTCGTATAAATTTAAAATTAAGAACTGTATTCGTAGACATGGAAATAATGTAAATTCTGTAAATGAAAGTAGCTCTGCGAGTAGTGTTAGTTCGAACACGACTACTCATACAAATATAAAATTACCGAAATTAAACATAGAAAAGTTTAATGGTGACACATGTTTGTGGCTGGAATTTTTCAACGTTTATGAAAGCGCTATACATTTAAATCCAACGTTAAATAAATTAGAAAAGTTCAGCTACTTGAAGACTCTTTTGTCTGGCCCTGCATTCAATTGTGTTTCCGGGTTTGCTTTGAATGAAAGCAATTACGATGCTTGCATAAATATATTGAAAGACCGTTATGGTAGAAAAGACTTAATAATTAACAGCCACATGAACAAACTTTTGAATTTGGAGCCAGTCAGAAGCTCCTCAAACATCCTAGGGCTCCGAAATCTTTACGATCAGTTACTAATCAATATTAGAAATCTAGATTCTTTAAATGTTGCGAGTGGCAGTTATGGCCACCTATTGAACCCTATTGTACTGAAATTATTGCCCGAGGATTTGACTCTAGAATTCCACAGAAAACGAGCCTCTAAGGAAAATTTTGAAGTTACAGAATTAATAGATTTTATCAAAAATGAAGTGGAGTGTCGGGAAACCGCCAAGTTGATCAAAGGAGAAGAAAATATTAAAACGAGGGAAATCGCGAACCCTCAGTACAATACTTATAAAAGTAGACACAGTAGAACTAAAAATATTTCGTCGTTTAACGCTGCAGTAAAAATCTTTTGCATTTTTTGCAACTCTGATAGCCATCCGACTTCACAATGCTTGAATTTTACGGATGAACAGAAAAGGCGAAAGATAAGGAAAGAATCTCGATGCTTCAAATGCTTTAGAAATTCGCACATTGCTTCGGCGTGCCGTTCGAAGATACAGCCCTGCGAAATTTGTGAAAGTACTGACCATGACAAATTGTTCTGCAGCACAACAATAAACCCTGTGTTAGTAAATACTTCGGAAAATCAAACCCTTGTGTCTACTTCACAGTGTAATGTTTCTCAGAAAAGAGTTCTGCTGCAAACATGTATAGTTAACGCTACGTCAAGTTTTCGATCAAAACTAACACGCATTTTACTTGATTGCGGAAGTGAAAAAAGTTTTATTACTAAACGTTTTGCGGATGAGCTAAAATTACGCTCCATTCGGAAGGAAAAGCTGAAAATCTATTCTTTCGGAAATAGTTTAGGTAGCGAAGAAATATGCGATGTCTTTAGAATGAAGTTAGTCAACAACGCGAACCCCCAACAAAGCATTACGGTGGAAGTTCTAGGAACTGATGTCATATCAGGGACCTCTGTTTTGTCGCCGCTTGAGGCAGAAGACGTCACTGGATTTATGACCAGCCGAGGCTGGTCCCTGTCAGATTCGATGGACCCCTCCCTCAGAAACGTGAATGTGCTGCTTGGCGCTGACTATTTTTGGAAGCTACAATTGCCGGGGGTGATGAAGATCAGCGAAAGCCTTTTTGTGTGTCCAACGATATTCGGTTTAACTGTGGTGGGACAAGTTGACGGTTGTTCCACTCAAACCCAGCACAATGCTCTTCATGTTACTATAGAAGGAAAAACCGATTTTGACTTGCAATCGTTTTCGAAGTTAGAGTCGATCGGCATAATGGACGAAAATGAAAAATTGTCCATAAAAGGAAAAGGTGATTCGGAAATTATAGAGTCATTTAGAGAATCTTTGAAATATTCGAAGGGAAGATACGTCACGAAACTTCAGTGGAAAATGGACAATATTGATCTAAAGGATAATTTCTCCGTAGCTAGAAGGCGTTTTTTGGGGTTAAAAAATAAATTGGAAGAAGACGATGACAATGTCAAAAATAAAAGTTTGCAGAATAAAACTCCCGTTAAAACTCCCAACAAAAATGAAAAGACGCCAAATAAGGCGAACAAAACACCAGTGAAGGAGGCGACTCAACAACAAAGTCCACAAAAATCTCCAAAAAAAGAACAGAAATCTCCTAAAAAAGAAAAGTCCGCAACCTCACAGTATTCAGAGCAAATAATGAAAAGTGTGAAAACTAACATTGATCAAAGACGAGAACGAGATTTAAGAAGCCTTTTCATTGGCAATCTTCCATTGAATACAACTGCTGAGGAATTGAAGGTATTGTCAACAGATATTGTAGATGTTATTCTTCCTTCTGGCCGAGTGAAGAAGGGCAGGAACAAGAAGTTTGGATTCCTTGATTTCGCTTCCGAAGCAAAGGCGGAAGAAAATCACAGCATTTTACAGAAGAAAAAGCTACGCAATGCTCCCTTGACGATAGACTACGCCGGAGAAAAGAGCAAACAACAAGCAAAAGGTGTAGACACCATATCTTTTGCGAAAAATAGAAATTTGAAAAGACTTTACATTACCTCCCTGCAACTTAATATGGGAATTGCGGATGTCGCTAAACTGTTCAAAAACGCATATCAGATATCATTGAATTTTGATTCTAATTTTAGGACTGCTCATGCTTACTATGCCACTGAACAGCTTGCTGCCCAAGACTTTGAAGCCAATCAAAACCTCACGATAGAGGGGCAAAAAGTTTTCGTTGTGTATGCATCTGCTTCCAAGAAAAAATCTCCAAAAGGGAATAACAAGACTAAAAAACCTGCTGCCAAGAAAATGAAGTTAGAGCCAAAAGTTGTTGAGGATGACGATGACGAAATGACGATGACGAATGATTTTTTATTTGATTTTTACTCTTCAGTGTTAACTCCATCATATGGACATTCTTTCACTGACGAGAGACTGAGTTATACAAACAGGTGGAAGTTAACGCAGCAACTTTTTCAAAGTTTCTGGAAACGTCGGCATAAGGACTATCTTTGCCAGTTGCAAGGACGTTCAAAATGGACTAGAACTCAACCAAACTTGAAAATTAATGATTTAGTTATAATAAAGGAAAATAACACACCACCATTAAAGTGGCGTTTGGGTAGGATTGTTGATTTGTTCCCAGGATCGGATGAATTAGTGCGGGTAGTGAAAGTTAAAATAGCTTTAGGTAAACTTAAGAGACCAATCTCCAAACTTGCCGTCTTACCCACATCGGGCTTCAAAAAAAAAAAAAAAAGGAAGAACTGTCACTATTTTTGTATCCTTTTTGAAAATTTATTCAGTTTGTTTTTTTATGTATGCCATTCAAAATGTTTGTCATATTGATCACATTCTATTTGCAATGTTTTATGTCAAAGTTAATGATTAAGATTTTCATATGCTTTGTCTAAAGGTAATGTGTGTTATTATAATGTTAATTATTGTCTGCTGAGCTGGAATTTTGACATTTCATTTGATGTGTATGATTTCTCATAATTTAGTTTTAAATTGTTGAAATTTATAAAGTTTGATATGCAAAGTTTAAATTTAGAAGTTAAAAAAAAAAGGGGGAAGTACCTTTATGTGAGTAATGTAAAATTGTGCATTACGTGAAAAAAAAAAAAAAAATAGGTGAGAAGCATGGAATATTAATTTTATGAACTGTAGTTCATCGCGGGGGAGGATGTTTGTACGCGTTCGCTTAGAGGGCGCTGCCACATCCCTTGCGACCCCTCGCGACTGAACTTTGACCCTCCGGGGTCAGTTGGTTTTCTCCTCTGAGATGAGGAAGGTGTTGTGCTTGGCCGCTGAGGCGGAATATGTGTTTTACTCTTATCAAAATGTAATCATATCATATATCTAAGTTCAAATTAAATAACATAAAAACTAATGCTCTCCCATTATTTACTGCTTCGTGAAGTTTTCTTCAGTGAGTGAACAACAAATCTCCCCTTTTTCCCACCCTTAGGGTAGGAATTTTTTCTCCAAATTTATATGAGACCAACTTCAGGGTATAACCTTTCCAATAAAAAAAGAATTATCAAAATCGGACTATTTTGTAAAAAGTTATGTGTGGTCATACATTGAAAATCTGTGAGTGAACAACAAATATACCCCCTTTTCCCACCCTTAGGGTAGGAATTTTTTTTCAAAATTTTTATGGGACCACCTTCGGGGTATACCCTTTCCAATAAAAAAAGAATTATCAAAATCAGACTGTTCTGTAAAAAGTTATGCGTGGTCATACATTAAAAAAAAAATATACGTGTCGAATTGAGAACCTCCTCCGTTTTTTCGTCGGTTAAAAATCGTTTCACTAAGTGAGACGCTATGAATTTATAAACAACAAAGCGCGAGCAAGACATTTGATGAGTTCCTTTGATTTCTCCAGGATCCCTCATACCCGGATTTGAAGATCATTACACGACCGGGAGAAGTATGACGTCTCAAACAGAATAAGAATTTTCCTAATCGGTCCAGGTTCTGATAGTCGGGGAACATAGTACATAAAAAAAAATTCCAACAAAGCCCGTTAATTAGTATTTCCATAACTGTAAATAAAACTGATGACATCATGAAATATTAAATCTGTAATACTTGTCAAACTTCAAAAATCGGACAGTAGTTACGATATATTTATTAAGGAATATAAATTTAAGCGTCGGTGGGGGGTGGGGGAGATTTTGTCCTCAATTCCCCTTGAATTGAACACAAGATATATTTTAAAGCTGCAATATTAAAAAAAAAGCTTTAATGGCTAAATGAAGTTTAAAAAAATGTTATATTAAATTAATTAATTCAACTATTTTTGTAGCAAAATGCATTTAATTTACTGATTTGCTACATGAGAAATAAATACATTAGTAAGACTACAATTAAAATTAACACACAGGCGGAGCCATACAAATCAAACATCCCGACGCGTGAGAATTAAATATTGTTTAAAACAAGATTCCTGCGTCAAAAAAGCGCACCGTTCACGCCAAAACCACGTGACCTGTGACGTGCCGTGCAGATGACGAAAGCTAGTCTACGTAGCCACAACGCGTATGAACTTTAAAGTTTCTTAGATTTCTCCAGGACCCCTCATCAGATCAAGACAAAATTAACACGGGACCATCTGGAAAGTATACCCTTTCAAACAAAGAAATAATTTTTCAAATCGGTCCGGTATTCTTGGAGAAATAGGAAAACATACATTAAAAAGCCGCAAGATAAAATCATAACCTCCTTTTTTGAAGTCGGTTAAAAAATGCATATATTGGCGATATATAACATCCCGGCAAGAATAATATTTTACGTAATAGTAGTTTTAAGCGATGTAGTCTCAAATACAAGTTTAATACGCACAAGCAATTTATAATGTGGTGTTTACCACTTAGTTTTTGTTGTATAGAGTAATGATGCACACTTAAATAACGAATATTTTGCATCTGAATTATGAAATCTTGATGATGTGTCACTATTGATTATATTTTTAAAGCCACCTTGCAACAGTTATGTATGCTTTTTTTGTGCGAATTTCGTGGCAAAAAATAGCATTGAATTACTGAATTTAGGTTTATTTCAATAGCTAGTACGTTTTTTCTCTCCAAATTTCGAGTTGCATTACTTTCCTTGCTGTGTTGCAATATGCTAATGAAACCTTTTTCTTTCAAATTTAAATTATGTTCAGAAAGGATTACCATTGCATCCTCATATCGTCGCCTCAAAGCAACAGTAAGATATCAAATCCCAGAAATAACAGCAAGATATCCTACCATTGCTCTGAAGCCACAATATAAATAATAGATAACTTACTGACATAGTAATAAATACACTGTATAGTAATAAATACAGTGTTCAAATTTGGAAAAAGACAAAAACAGCAAGGAATAATAAATGATCTTAATTTCAAAATGATAGGCAGAATACAGAGCAAGAACGGCGTCGACACAGTAGGATGTAGGACCACCGCGGACAACGATACACGAAGAAACACGTCTAGGCATAGAGTCAGTAAGGGTGCGGATGGTGTCCAGAAGGATGGCTCTCCATTCCCTTTCAACCATTTGCCACAGTTCATCTTCTGAACGAGGTAGAGTCTGCAAACGGCGTCCAATCACATCCCACACATGTTCGATTGGTGACAAGTCAGGAGAGTATGGTGGCCAGGGAAGCATCTGTGTGCCTTGGAGAGCATACTGGCATATGCGAGCATTGTGTGGTCGGGCGTTATCCTGCTGAAAAATTGCATTAGGTAGCCCTTGAAGGTGAGGGATTGCCACCGGCCGCAGCACATTATCCAAGTATTGTTGGGCCGTCAAATGCCCTGAATACAAACAAGAGTTGGTACGGAATTGTACGCAATTGCGCCCCAAACCATTATGCCATGTTGTCGTGCGGAGGGGCGTTCCACAGTTACTGCCGGATTAAATCTGTCTCCATATCGACGTCACACACGTATGCAGCGACTATCACTGGATAAATAGAAGCGGGATTCATCTGAGAACACGACATTTCGCCGTTCTGTCATCCACGTCGCTCTAGTCCGGCCCATACTAAACGTTGCTGTCTATGTTGTGGGGTCAATGGCAGTCTTCTTAGCGGACACCGTGATTGCAGACCACGTGCGACCAAACGACGGGAAACGGTTCTGGTTGTCACGGGAACATTCAGGGTATCTTGCATCTGCTGCAGAATTAAGGAACAAATGACTTGTGGGCGTGCTACAGCTTGTCGGTGGATCCGTCGATCCACGCGTTCTGACGTCACTCCAGCTGCCCCTGCACTCCTCAATCTTGCCACATTTCGTTCATCATTTTCGTTCCAACCATCATCGACACAGTCGATGCACCGTACTCGTATCGATGTTAGTATCAGCTCCGATTTGACGTACGGACCTACCTCCACTTCTCAGTTCGATTACCATACCCCTCGTAAAATCGTCTATTTTGTGGAAGTGTGCACTGCCGTTGACGGCGGCCTGGCATTCTCTCGTGTAAACCCGTATCCTCCAAGTCAAAAACAAAATTTCTTCGATAATTCTGCAGTCAGAAATAACGACACAAATATTGTCCATTCTGCAAGTTCCTTTCCTTATATCTTACTTCACGTGCGTCGGAGAGCTGAGCATTTCACATCATTTACATAACTCAGTGATGTACGTCTACTCTAAAATTTGCATAAATTTCTGAACACTCCTTCTTGGTGTTGCATTTTCAATGTCGAGAAGTGTATATAGGGGCCTTACACTGATCGAGTAACGCTCTGACATCACCAACAATGAAACTTGCGCCATAGCATTATAATTTGATAACATGGATTGGTAATGTTTAATGTGCAGGGAAATGGTTTATTTTGACAATTCAGAACTGGTAACTTAGTTGTTTTACTGGTAAGACTAATTTTAGGGGAATGGAGAAGCGAAATAGTGGTCAACAATGAAGGCTATCTACTTCAGTTTAGAGTTAATCCACTTGATTTAAGGTTAAAATTCCAATTATCAAAATATCACCAAACAGGCAATTGCTTCGTTTAGATGTAGAAGAAATTTTCACCCGTCATACCTTGACAGGCGATTTTCTAGTTAAAATATGTCTGTGTAATAATAGACATAGACTAGGCAGCTGCGAGAAAATCATCTTTACAGAAGGGTCGCGAATTAAAACAAATTGGGAGCCCATGAACTAACCGAGTGTCTGTTCAAAAACTGTGCTGCTCTAGGAACGTCAGTGGTTAACATTGCGTAAGCGCTTCATGTGAATGAGTTCTTACAGTTTGTGATAAAATACAATTTTTTCAACCTTACGCATTGGGGCAACCATGCATATTAGACTGTATTCTTTTAACTAAAAAACTGATACAGAATAAAACAATTAGATGGTTTTATTTATTTCACATTTAACGAATGTTTGGGTTTACAATTGAAAAAAAAAAAAGAAAAAAAACGAAACATTCAAAGCACGATAAAATGTCGTACTGCCTGCATTTTGTAATTTAAAGATTTAGATATGAAGACTTTTTAAAATAATTCCAGCATCTATAAATTTTGTAATTACTTATTCAAGTAAATTTGTGAAACTTCAATAACGCTACTGCTTTTTTAGAAGTAGCAGGAAATATCGTATCAACAAAAAAGTTCAGAGAACTTGCATCTAGCTCGTATAACGTTTTTATTTTTCATTGATTGTACAAAGATACTTATTTTTTCGTAGATAGTGTAGTTTTACATTTCTTAGCTCTATTGTAGCACGCATATGGGTCATTTTCCCTAAACAGCGCAATTTGGACAGGGCAAGGAATGGCATTCACTGTGCCAGGGGAATGACACTTAGAGGAAATAATGCGTTTTACTGACGATATTATAATCTATGTGGGTAAAGGAAACACTACTTTTATGAAATTGAAAAAGATCCAATGTCGTGGTGTCCAAAAAGTAGTTATTGTGGTTATTTGTTTCACTTACATTTTACAGGGGAAGGACGACAGGGGAATGACAAAAATTAAAGTTAACTTATATATTGTCATAACTGCAAACAACAAATATCAATGTTACTTAAAGTAGGGGGGGGGACTCTATACAAACAAGAGTCAATCATTCATTGAGCGAGTATTACAAAATTAAATGAATTATCAAAGACAGGGTAATGACAGTCATTAAAAATACTTATCAAGATTTAACTTGAGATCACCCGAATAATACTCGACACCGTATATTTATTCAAAAAGAACTAATTAAGATTATTTCTATGATGAGACGAGAATTCAAAGATTAAATCAACTAAGTTAATACAACTATTACCAGGTGTGAGAAACATTCATTCTCTTCCTCGACAGGGGAATGACGTTTTTTACTATTTTTTTTTTTTTTTTTTAAATAGTGCAAACCTTGAAGATTTTTTTTTTTTTTTTCTATTTTACAACATAGCATAACACTTCTTAAGAGGTTAAACAACATTTTCTGTACAAATATGCATGACTTCCTGAATCTTTAGAGCTGATTTTGCTTTAAGGTGGAGGTAGGGACACACAGGGGAATGACATTTATCATGTCAAAAAATTATTTAAATGTATAATAATAATAGAGTGCTTGTTTTAACTTATTTTACAAACATAAAAACATGTTGTTAAAGCATTCTAGCGTCAGTTTTATTTCTGTACTAGTTAGTTTGTTATTTTTGGAGCAAGGACAAGAATTTAGCAGTTTAGAGAAAATGACCCATATAACATTCATTTTTCCACATTGTGTAAAAAGAAGATGTAGGGGAATGTGGGGCAAAGTGAAGTAGTTAAGATGACTAAGCTTTTTCAAAATGAAAAAATTGGACATTTGTTTTGAAAATTACAGTACGTAAAGAAAGAGAATTTTCATTGAAACAGTATTTTTTTTTATATTTTTGGCAGTGCATTTGTGGCTTCAGAAAAAAAGCGGAAAATTTTTACTTTTTTTTCCATGGAGCAAAATGAAAAATGAAATATTTTTCTAATGAAATATTTTCTATTCAATTAAAGAAAATATTTTTGATCAAATGAATCCGTAAATAAAAGGTTTAATGAGTAAGCGAAATGATACTGAAACAATAAACTGAGCATTAAATTAGTTAATTAAGTAAGAAATGAAGAAAAATAAATGAACAAGTAAAATAGTAAATGAATAAGAAAATAAGTGAATGAATTAATAAATATATCAATGAATTTTGAATAGAGGAGTAAATTAGTGAATCAATAAATGAATAAGTAAGTGATTAAGTTAATGAATGAACGAGTAAACAAAATAAACTATTTCACTTTGCCCCGCATGTACTTGACTGATTCTAGAGAATATTTAAAATACTAATAAGTTTAATATTAACTAAATAAATATTTCAGAGTATTAGAAGGTCTCAATTAACATTTGAAATGATACTAACAAGAACTTTATCATATTATAACAACAAAAATAATTTTTGACTTGCAACAAAATATTACAATAGGAGTATCAATTTTTGAAAATTGCGTAACTTATCAAATGTTTTAACCTTCGGTGGTATTTTTTTTACTTACTGGCATAGTTTGCATTAGCTACTATATAGTTAAAATATTACTAGATAGATGGCATTAAAAGCAGAGTAAATATTTCACCATTTCACTTTGCCCCACTGCTTTAAAAGATTCTCTACATTAAATATATTATGTTCAGTCAGTTTTCACGGTTGTAAGGTTTTTCGTATAGGGGAAAGTAAGGGTACAACCGTGACCCTAAGGTTTGAAGGCTTCCAGAAATCACAGATTATAGCATAAAGAAACAAAATTTTGTAATGTTGCAAAAAAGTACGTTCTACTTATACATTAATGCAACCAGTTTAAAAAACATAAGTGTTTTTGTTTTTTTAATTTTTATTAATTGTTTTGTAAAAAAAAAGTCATTTTACCCGGTTTTGCCCCACTAGTGTGGTATAACTGTGTAGACATGTAATCGCTACAGGATAATAAACGTTTTAAATGTTAACACAAAGTTCAAGTTTTATTTAGTGACATACATTAACTATTGTCATAACATAATAGAATAAATATAAAAGGACACATATTGATAAGTTGTCAGTAAATTTAATTGTCTTTACCTTTAATTTTTTGCTGTAATATAAGACCTATTGGCATAAGTCGCAAATAAAGTAGTTATCTTCCTCTTCGGCCCCAGAGCAACTTTCACGGGCCCAACTACGACATTGGTTGCATTGGATCTGACCCTCACCACCCTTGGAGTCCGAGTAAAGCTCATTGCTGTAAATGCAGGCAGTATTGCTATCCTCTTCACTGAACTCGTCTCTCAGTTGCTCCTGCGTTTTTTTTTTTTTTTTTTTTTTTTTGACGCTCATTTTCTTTTTGTTCCTTTTTGACTATAATGTTGCCTTTTCTTTGATTCGTTTATTTTTCCTTCAGTTTTTTTTTTCTTCCGTCCATCCTTGGTCTTCTTTCCATCATTTTTCTTTTTTTTCTTCTAATGTTGCCTGAAGATGAAGTTCGTATGGGGAGGCCGTCAAAATGAGTTTTTCCTTTTTTCTTGTTCCCCTTCGTTTGCGTGTAGTACCAGGCTTTGCCCCGCACTTACAGCTTTAATAAAAAATGCCGTCACATGACTATAAAGAATGCTACAGAGAATCACTTAAAATGATAATGAAGGTAATTAATTGTTGTACATAGAGAGCTACATAACTTTTCTGTTGCAGAAACAAGATCGTAGTATAATCGGTCTAGTTTTGTTAAAAAAATTTAAGCAAACACTAATCAAACAGAATTTTCTTCACAGGAACGAAAGAAGCGAGTCTATTGCGCTCTACTTTAATGGCCGCTGCTTTTTCATCAAGGTGGAAGGTAGTTCCTCTCTTGTCCACGCAATTGCAGCGCTTACAGAGGCTAGAAGGGGGTAAACGGTTTTCTCCTGACTCGGTTTTACCCCACTTTCCCCTACATTTGCCCTTTATTAAAGATATTTTAAACATAGGTTTTAAATTTGTGGTTTATTAGAAAAAAATGTATCATACTGTGATGTCTTAAAAAATCATCATGTCTTAAAAAATATTGGGAAAACAATGATTTTCATTTGAGGTTTCGCTTTTGATTAACCTTATGGTCACGTCCACATAATATATAAATAGTTATTTTTTTAAGATAGCCGAGCACCCTAATTTTAGACGGTCCTAATCTTCTTTCTAAATCCGCATTTTTTTAAAAAATAGATGAATAATTGTGAAAACTAGAAGAATGTTAATGACCTCAACTGCGCTGTTTATAATTGAAATTTACGTTTTCTTTTTTAATTTTCTCATAACCACGTTTTCAGAGTTTTTATTTATGCCAACAACTCTACAAAAGTATAACTCTATACATTTTAAAATTTTCCAAAAATATAATTGAATACATTACTATGATATCAACCTCTGAAATCTATTGTCCATGCAACATATGATTTTAAAAACATGATCAATTAAAGTTAGGGTTCAAAAACCTAGTTTTTTGGGAGAAATTTTCAGTTATTTACCCATAAAATATGTTTTAGTTATATATTTCCCAATTCGAGATTTATGTTACTCTCTGGTATCTAGCGTTGGTTTAGATACGAGAAGTTTAAATAATTATGCAAAATTAAATAATTTTCGGCTGGAAAAAAATGGCTTTTTCAAAAAATAACCTTTAAAAATGGTTTCTTTTTTCCAACAAATAGATAGTCAGAACGTGTTGTTGATGTCATTTATAATAATCGGTTTAAGTTTTGGAAAAT
This sequence comes from Uloborus diversus, assembly GCF_026930045.1. Classification (NCBI taxonomy): domain Eukaryota; kingdom Metazoa; phylum Arthropoda; class Arachnida; order Araneae; family Uloboridae; genus Uloborus; species Uloborus diversus. The sequence continues at coordinate 91,424,339 of NC_072731.1, read as the reverse complement.
CACAATGCATGTTGAAGATAAAAATATTTAGGATACAAGAACATTTTTAGGAAATAGACTCTTCATGATAATGATTCCGTACACTCGAATATATTACGGTTAAATGCCGAATTTCCAAGCATTAGGTGAAAATATATGCATAAAAGATTGCTCTGCACATCTTCCAAAAGGTGAACAAGAAGCGAATTAATTTATTATCAAACAGCAAAGTCGTTGTGTCCAATTCCACAGAAAATATTTAAAAACACTGGATAATCTTATAACGCAAAATAATGATTAAAAGAAAACTCACCTTGTACAACTGCAATAGTTTTAGGAACACAAACAAGTAAACTGTTTTAAAATAATAGAAACTGAAGGAAAAATATTTAATACAGCGAAACCCATGTAAAATGTTTGATGAATGCATGTTCATTTCCTCGCAAGCCATAAAGAACTTACTTTTAATTACTTAGAGATGGTCCTTGTACAGATACTTTGAAAGTTGTTGTTAATTTAGTACAAATGAAGAAATGCGTTTAACTCACGAAAGACAAATTGTTTCTCCCAACTCTTTTAATTATTGGTACATTACGGTAAACCAACATACGTTCTATCATTTTTATTTTTTGAACTTTAAATAGTTTGCTTTGTGGTTGGTTTGAAGATTTTCGACGTTATTTGGGAACTAAAACAATCTTCCCGTCAAAAAACGCATAAAAAACACTGCATAAGGGCAGGTTTGGGTGTATATGATCCGGAACTAAATCTGTACCAGACAATAATGCTAAACTTACAAATGTAGCATGTTTTATAGGTTTTAATGTATCATCATTAACAAAATAGAAAAATTCCCACCTAACTTAAAAAGAAAAACTAAGTTTCAACAACTATAAAACTTCAAAAAAGACTTTTACAAACGTTTTCATTTATCATTGCAAAAATATAAAGATTTTCTAAAAACTGAAACTGAGAACACAACAAATTCAAAGTGTTTTAAGGAGGCAAACCAGTTTAACTGGCCGACATTTTAGTTCGTTTTTCAAAATACATTTAGTTTTTCGTTATTTTTTTAACAGAAAAAAAATTATCAGAATTTCTTCAAACTTGAAGGATATTTTATTCATCTTTAAATGCATTTTTTTGAAGTCATTTAAACCAAAAAAAGTGGAGTAAAAAACTGCTGTCCATGGGCAGTCGCCATCAGAGATCATTGCTGGTGGGCATTACCGAAACCAGTTTTTATCCATAATCACTACAATTTTTCTTTTTCTCATAAGCAACAAACTTCCTAAGAATATAAACCCAATTGTAATCAAAAAGGTTGAAATTGTCACGTTTTTGAGTTGTTCGATTAAGGTCATGTTTTCTGCCATTTTTTTTTTTTTCGTATTCCTTACATTAAAAAAAGTATTTTTACTAATAATGTCATCCCAGTGTCAAGTTCATATAGAGTATAATTGAAAAAGTAATATTCACAGAATTTTTTAGAACGATTGGGCTATAACTCTTTGAGCTAGAATGCCCAACCTTTGAAAAAAAGTTGTTTGGAGAAAAATGCGTTTGGAAAAAAACTACGGTGACATTTTCAAGTCTCCACAGCACTTAAGAGCTCGTAGCATCGGAACTAATAGTAATTGTTCACTGACATTTCGGCAACATGTTCTTAAATACTAGTTAGAATAATATTTTATGACATAAAAAAGTGAATTTTTTGACCCGTTTAAACTGGTTTCCCAACACTACTGTTGGGGTTAAAACACTATTATATTTGAAATATGTACAATTTTTTACCCGACTGCGCGTGCGCGGCGCAAAGAGGGTAATGTGTTTATCAGTCTATGTACGTATGTCTGCTCCTATGTGGCGTTCTAGCGGCTAAAAGCCTTGGTCAATTTTGGTAATTCTTACGTCAATCGATTTGTCTTAACCTTGGGAGAGTCACTAAACACATGACAGTAATCAAAATTCACCATATCAACAATCAGTTGCCATATTTTGTCAGTTCGGGATCGGTGCACGTTTGATGTCGAGGGTTTGGTCCCACGCTGCCTGCGTGCGACAATTGCAGGTAGTTTTCGCTGCCTGAATTTTTTTGTTTACTAAATTTACTAATTCTGATCTCAGTGACCGAGTGTTCTAAGCGATTGCTTCTCCCACTTGAGGTGGTGGGTCAAGACACCCTCTCTCCGGATGTACTTTCCCCTCTTTCTGATGTAAATTCTTTCATGTGTTCTTTATTTGTATTCTGTACTGTAATAAAAAGTGTATATTTTGCGTAAGGAAGGCAAGACACTCAGATTGTAGTCCTCATCAAAATAAACCCGTGCAAATAAGCACCAAAAGAAAGTCTACTAATTCGATTTTCATCTCTAACATGTTGTATTTGTTTTCGCATTGATTCAAGGAACTGAGTTTCGCGACGTGTACTTTCTCGATAGGCTTTTTTAGTTTTGCGAGCAAGATTTGACTGACGACGTTTCCGATTTCGCGTCATCATGAGTTATACAGCCTGTTTATGAAGGTCAAGCACATGTAGCTTTAAGCGGAGATAGGTCCCTAGAGGGAATAATTATCAGTAGTTTAGGCCACCGCAAGTTACTTAATGGACCTGACGGTACAAACTCTCTCAACGAAATGACAATGTTGCAAAATGTACCGTACCATAATCATAATAACTAAGTCAATAAATTAACTTAAAAGTGTCAAATAAAAAATTATTAAATAAAAGCAAAAAACCCGACTGCGTGAAAAGCAAAAAAAAAAAAAACTAAAAAGGAAGATGTATAAGCCCAGTAGTTTAGAATGTTATTAAGTACCACTGAATAACTACACCCTTGAAATAGTTTTATAACCGTACACAGATATGACAAATCATAAATTCAGAAGCTCTTTCAAATTTTACGGGGTGTCTTAAATCGGACTGGAATGGGCCCCGACTGTTGATCTTTCTATTCTGCTTTTGAATTTATGATTTGTCTTATCTGTGTACGGTTATAAAACTATTTCAACGGTGTAGTTATTCAGTAGTACGTAATAACATTCTAAACTACTGGGTTTATACATTTTTCTTTTTAGTTTTTTTGGTTTTTACGCAGTCGGGTTTTTTTGTTTTAATTTAATAATTTTTGATTATATTCTTTTTTACTGTTTTTAAACACCAATTTAATTATGTAAAATCGTTATATCGCAACACAAATGTGATTTTATGGGGTTCAGATTTTAAAAGCTGGCATATTTTATTTGTTTGTTTATTATTTTTTAGTAAGATGAAATAAAAAAAACCTAGATCAATAAATAGTAAGATTGTTTTAATAGTCTTACTATTTATTGTAAGATTAATTAATTAATTTTAGCTCAGACATGTTTTATTTTTGTAAAAAGGCATCACAATCAGTGCAGGTATTTGGAAGAGCAAACTAGGCTAAAGCAGGCAGATAATATTTTGTTTACATGCATTTTCACACATTCCTTCTTAAAAGTTCCTTTTTTTTTTTTTCGCGCGCGCTTTTGTCATTCACGTATTTTTCATTACTCTGTTTGTTTTGTTTAAAATTATTTTTGTTTCATTTAGTCTCATTAGAAAATTTCATTACTTTGAACTTATCCCATTACATAAGTCTAATCAACTTAATCTGTTTGAATTTAATCTACTAGATTGTACTTAACTGAAAATGAGATTAAACTTACGAGTAAGAAATTGACTACCGGTTAATTTTATTTTTTTAATTTTTTTATTAAAACCAAACGATTTTCTCAGAAAAAAAATTACAGATAGATAGTTTTTTTTCCCACTTCTAATAGCAAAGATCTTAAATTTAAAGCTTTAGGACATTTCACAAAACCTTATGCACTCGTATTTGTTAAAAAAAGACCTTTTTTCTCTATTCCTTACATATAAAGCATTTAAACCTACTTTAAAAACAATTCTTTTGCATCCAAAAAAGTTCTTTTTAATTCTAGCCGTTTAAAGGCATTCAAATTAATGTCATCGATGATAAAATATTTAATAAACTAAGATTTTCATCTTTTTTTTTTTTTTTTTTTTGTTACTTAATAAATTTGCAAAAAGGAGATCAATCGTAGAAGAAATGTACCTTATTTAAATATTCTAATTCAATTTGTAAAATGTATGAAATATAGTTTTTTCTTTAAAATATGAAAAAAATATGCGTACTGCAACGTGCAGTTTAATTACAGCATTTTTAATTAAGTTTAAAAAAAAAATCTAAATAATCTCAAAATGCCGTTTTCTGCATTTTTAATAAGGATTTTAGCAAATACATAAGCCTTTTAAATGCATTTGTTTATCTATTCATGGCTTTTCTTAATTCTGTCAAATAACATTTTATACATTTATTTCTTAAATTTTCTTAACTTTTAGAAAGTGTGAAGATTTATATTTTTTCCACGTAGTTTCCAATTAAAAGGAAGATATATTTTCCTTCTCTCATATGCGGACAGTTAGTTTCTGGGTCACAAGACCTGAGACTACAGTTTTGTTCTTGTGGGCGGTAACTTGCTGCTAAAGACCCAAGCTTTACCTCCAATTTACGAGTAGAACCGCACCATGCTGCGAACACTCGCTGGTGAGATAAATTCACTTTATCTACCAGTTTGTTGGCACTCTCAGCTTCAATAAGATGAAATTTGCCTCCAGCTAGGTTATTCACTGTTCCTGACTGAGGAGTTCCAATAAGAACGCAACTTCAGTCTCAGGATGTGATAACTGGGCTGTCTGGTACATTGCATGTAGTTTTGTCTTAGCTCTGCTTTAGGGGCGGTAACTTACTGCTATTTAAGTACTGATATATCTATTGATGATTCCCGGTTCAGCCTAATTACCAATCATTAGAGTTATTTTATGTAATGGGAACGAGGGAACAACTACTTGTCTTGCAAAGTACAATGTTATTACTATAATAAATGTATGCACTTTGTTTGGATTTATTTTTATTTTAATTACTTCTACTTTAATTTATAGAAAGTGCATTTTTTGTCTTGTTCCATGGAACGAAAATAAAAATGGCAGTTTTGTCTGGAAAACTCAATGATGTTGTGTGACTTGTTTTTACACTATTAGAATCACGGTTAGTTTTTGTGTATGTGGAAATTTTTCCTCTGGCGCAACGTACACACTTCATGGTCTAACCAAGCATAACGCTATTATTTAACTATTATTTAAGCTAGTTAAACATAAAAAAATAGCAAGAGGTATTAAAGACACATGAATTTATAGTAAACAAGAAAAAAAAAAGGAGAAGACGTTTTTGTTTTGGCTGTTTGCAATACCAAGCTGCTTTTAGTCTCTGAAAGACAGGTTTAATGTAACCCCGAAACAAAAGTCTGTAATTTTTTCTTTCATTTGTGTTATTGAAAATGTTTTTTACGACCATTGAATCGCAGGGGGAGGGGGGCGGAGAGGTTGTATTAAAGACAAGAACGATTTCTCCTACGAAAAAAAAGCTCAAATGTTTATAAAAAAACTTTACAATCGGATGGTGTGGTCTAGGGATTTAAAAAAAAATCATGATTTTTGACAGTCAATTTAATGTCTAATGTGAAAAGACGACTGATTCTTTATAGAATATAATGGCGTATTATTCGAGCTACAGATAAAAATCAAGTTTGGAAAATAAAGTTTGGTAAGCAAAGTTTTATAATGCAAAGAAAGTTTCAATGAATGCTCAGGTTTCTGTCGAAAAAAAAATCAAAAACCTAAACCTGAAGTTTTGTAAGTCCAAATGCTGTAATTCTGAAGTTCGAATTTCAATCTTATTTTCTTAATTGACCTTTCAAGTCAAAAGACTTAACTCCGTTATGCGATACCTTAAATCATTTCGCATGTAAGACCATGTCCAGTGTCACCTCATCACTGCGGATTTGAACGAACAAGGGAAAATAAAAGAATATACAATTGTTTTCATTACTAAATGTAATTGATGAAATGTATTATATACTTTATAACAGTATAAGTATAAGATATCGGTTGCTGCTTACATCAAGATACTTTCTTGACATTAGGATGATGAGTCGTATTCATAAGTTTAACGCATTTCCTTCATAGTGTACTCATTCATACTGTAGATACATTTTGCAACTTCATGCGTGAAAACAAGTTCCCACAGGGACACGAGGTAAGGACCAAGTATCGTTAAATAACATAGGCAATATTTTTCATTAAGAATAATCATTTGGTAAATAATCCCATGTGCTTAATATGCACTCTGTCGCAAAAAATATGAACCCAATATGATCCAAGGCACTAAAAACATTTTTAAATTCCTAAAAGAACTTTTTTTGACATGAATCATTTATTTGTTTCGTCCTTGCACGCATCTCTAAAATACAGTTTATGCCCACGCCGGACACAAAACGTGAGTTTCCACATTTCACTTTGTAATTGTTTGTACCCCGTTAACTGAGTTTAACAGGGACTAATTTGAACGTGAGTATCGCTAATTTGTAGTTATGCACTATAAATAATCGGTACTCATTTAAAACTCTTTAAGTGTTCCAGTTGCCTGAATATATGCTAAAATGTATTTCGAATGTGTTACGTACAAAGAAATGAAGCTGAAATGTTTTACTAATCCGTTCCGTTATAAAGAAAACGTTCCAAAAGTGCACCGAATGTGTTTTGCTGGGAATCTCTATTGAGCCGAAGTTTGGGAATACACTTGAGAACACATCGCGCGCAGATTTAAGAGTGCTTGTGAACGTGTTCAAGAACGTGTCTTTAACGCGATCCTATAAGTACTTAAAAAGTGCGCTAAAAAGAATGCTGAACTAAATATAGGTTCCGAACTTTGTTTCTAGAAGTGTTTTCGAAACTGACCGAAAAAAGTGTTCTAAAAAGGTGGACAAGTGTACGTGTTCAAAAAATGCTTTAAAAAGTGTTCCTACAACGGTTCTAATAAATGTTCTAAAAAAAGGAGACAAGTGTCCGTGTGAAAAACTGTTCAAAAAGTGTTTGATTATTTGCAGTGTGTCGTTTAGTTTTGTAACATTAAAGGTTGTAAATGATCAGAATATTTTTTTTAATTCTTGAAATGTGTATTAATTCATTTTGAAAATGTAATATAAATACCCATTTTTTTCATAAATGTACTAATGTATACTAATTTATTTTTACTAAATGTACTAATGTGTGCTAATTTATTTTTAACTAATGCAATAGTGTGTACCAATTTATTTTTCATACAAGTTCGAATGTATACTAATTTATTTTTGATTAATGTAGGAATGTGTATGAAATTATTTTGGTTAAATGTACGAATGTGGTCATTTTGTATAAATTATAATATATTTTGAGTCTAGCTATTTCAATGTAAAAATATTTTTTTCTGATATTTTCACTCTATTCTAATCAACTATCAACGCAAGTAGAAAATCTTTGACAATATTCGGGAGGTAGATGCATATGGAAATGTTGGACAGAAACACCAACGAAAAGTTAAAAACTTCCTTCTACTTTGTTAATAGTAATGATGACAAAACGTTTTAAAACGCAATAAACATATTTTCTACATTTTATCACTCTTGACTAATACTTATTTTACCCCCAATAGGTATTAGTACCTTTAAAAGATCAATGTTTTACACATTTGTCGTGAACAACATTGATAAAGAATGTCGTAAAGTTTAATGCCGAAGAATGTCTTAAATTTCTCTCTCTCTCTCTCTCTCTCTCTCTCTCTATTTGGATTCATGGAAGACTATCATGCAAACAGTTACAATTTATAACCGTAAATCCAATTGTCACAATAAGTCACAATCGAAATCAGGTGGTTCTTTGAAATAGCAATTACGCTTTTTTCCGCCTGAAATTTCGAAACTAAACAGCTACTGCTTTTACACTCAAGGGCAGACTTTATTCCTGTCTTGTCGAGTGATTGAAAAGGATTTAGAGGTGCCCTTAAACCAAACTCGAGAACACAATGAGCATTGGAGGATTTTATTCCTTTGTTTTATGGTCTGTAAAGAAGACGAAAAGAGAGGGGGAGAAAAGTGCTTTACGATTTTCTTCGAACGAGACTGATCGAAGAGTCAGGCGCCGATCAAAAATGGGAGCCACGGCGAGGGGGGAATACTGAGAATCATAATATTGGCTTGAGTGCTCTTAGCGAGTATTAAAAGGATTTTTACGACATCGCAAAGAACAAAGCAGCATATAAAGGTTGAATAACTACACTTTAGGTCAATGTTATAAATTTTTGAGGGTTAAAATATACTTTGTGTTCAATAGTTTTGAAATCCTACAGTAAAGAAGTAAAAAAATAAGTCAGAGATTAATTGTTTCTGGAGTGCTAGGCAGGAAATCAAAATCTATGCAATTTTAACAAAATGTCAAAACAGGATATTATATTTCAAAAGAGAGTTTCAAATGAATTATATTGTTTACTGCATACCAGCTCCACTGGTTCGGGGGTAACTCAACTGATATAAGTAGTGTAAAATTACATATCGCTTGTGAAAGATGGTAATGAAACTCTAGCGTATCGTCTCACTAATTTTTGCGTAACATTACACCAGAACGTCCTGCATGCTTACAGAAAAATTGTTTGAAAGGTTACACATTAGCAAAAATTCAGCTTTCATCTGACTTTCTTTAACGAGCACTCATTTTTGATTGTAGACTTAAACTTCAAGTTAACTACTCGATTACGTTTTCGCAACTCGTGCAAATTGACATGGTGAATTACGTGTGATTGGTCATGTCATGCGTATGTCGCGAAAATATCATCGGCATTCGGTGTGATTTGAAAACCTGTTGCCATCTTAAAAATACTCGTAGTAGATTATGAAGAAGTTGGAACTCAAAAGTTTGGGATTTTCTAAAAATCTGAGTACTGTAGAAAACAACTCAACTCTGCTCAAAAGTTCATGTGACATTCTATGACATTAATAACATGAAACGTATGTATACTTCTTCTTATTGGTTAAAGTGAATATTCGTTGGTTTATAGTGGATGTTTGAAGATTCATTTTCAGTGTGATTCTGTGCTTGAAAAAACATCGTGTAATTTTGTTCTATATGTTTAGGATGTTCCTTCACCCGCTAGTGTTAAAATCTAGTTTGCTTGTTTTTTTTTAAGTTCAAAGAAAAAATATTTTAGAATTGAGACTTCTAACCTTATGAAAAAGTTAAGGATGAATAACGTTGCTGGAAATCATTCTGAAACTTTAAAGCTTGAAGCAGAACATATGGATACAACGAGCACAAAAATGTACATTGAGCCTACTCCACATCCAGATGATATGATACACATGGGCGAAAATATTTTCACTTTAGTGAAAACTTTTCGGAAACGTACACGCGTGCGGATTAAAAGATGTACATGTGGGAAAGATGGTATTCTTCGTACAACTGAGGATGGTATTTCCTTAGAACCAGATGTGTGGAGTTCGCTTATTTCACACAAGTCTACGGAAAAATATAAATCAAAAATTAATCCAAGATCTTGATTTCGCATTTGTTGTAAAAACGAACGTTTGTGTATTCAACAAGAGTGCGAATGGTAACTGTGTTAGTGTGCAAAGATAACTAAACTAAAACGTCAAGCTAAAACGAAAAGTGTTCCAGTTAATTCCAGAGAGTGTTCTACTTTGGGGAAGCCAGATTGAGAAATTGTGTTACGCCTTCCCTTGTATCTTACGCAGTGTCGAAGACAAACTTATGACTAATAGTTTAAAAGAGCACATCTTTTCGGAAATTGAGAAAAAATATCCCTGTGATTGGTCGGTGTGATAAAATCGACACATGCACAGCACAAGGAGTTAGCTGATTCTCTACGTAAAGTGCCTATTTAATGGGCTCATACGCAACATAAACTGTCTTTCTAAAAAAGAATGCGCATATTGTAAAAATGGATTCATATTTTTACATGAGAGTCATGAATGTGAATCATTAACAAGGAGGGGGGGGGGGTGAAAGTTGGACAATTTTTTCGAACAGGCTCTTTATAATGTTAATCGGGAAGTCTTGGCTCGTGTGTTCGTTACTCTGAATGTTAATAGTTCGTGTTAAAAATGTTTCGTGTCTGATTTATTCAATGTAATCGAGGTTAAAAATATGCTTGAAAGTTTTCAAGCGTTTTAGTTCAAGGTGTATATTTATTTAATTGTGTTTTACTGTGTGTGAATAAATGATGTTTTTGATTTTAAAAGAAACTTGTGTTTTTATTCTGCTGTTGAATATAGTTGATGGATTTGACTTTGAAATCACTCTTTCATATCTTTCTGTATGCACTTTCTTATAGTAGTATAGAAGTAGTCTTATAGACAGTATAAATAATCTTTATACTGTCAATGCTTTCTTCGTCTCATTGTATGGTTTTGTAATTAAGTCTGAATGAAAACATAATTTTTGTGACATTTCAATAGATTAATGCATGCGAAGGACTTCGACTAATTCTAAGAGGAAGGCTAATATTAGAACAATAAAGCTTAAACATGTCAATAGTTCGAAAACAATACACAGTTATATATGCATGCATAAATTCGTACGTATCTACTCACGTATATTAAAGACAAATCTTAATATAGACCTGCAAATTCTCACATGAGAAAAGAATGCTCTTTCTCAACTTAGTTGGTCACATAATCGGTAAAAGACCCTCACCTATTTGTGATTCATCATGGAATAATCTCGATACATGTGTTACTAAGTGTGCAATAGTTTTTAATGTTCTTAAATTCAAAGTTAAATCAGTTTGTTAATTGTATGGCTATATTAAGTGCTAAAAATGTGATATTTTCGCTTATAATTTCGATTAATGGGTATAGTTTCATTACAAGTTCCCTCACTACTATGATAGTTGGATATTTGAAAGCTCGAATGGATGATATGTAAGTGTCTTAAACATTATTATTACTATTTGTAATGTGTGTATATATGTCGAAATAGTGCATCTTGTTGTATTTCTCTGTTTTCATTTTGCATGCATTTTCAAATGATTTTATTTGATGTGATTTCTTTGAAAAAAAATATTGCAAGAAGTAAAAGTTTTTAGTTGAGGAAATTTATTTTTATAAGTTTGAAAATTTATTTTACATGCTTGAAAAAATTTTGTTTAAGAAAAAATAATTCTTACAAAATAGAAAATTTTAAAAGTTTGAAAAGAAAAAGAAATAACATGTTAGAAAAACAATATTTTTGCGTTTTGAAAAAAAATATTTTTGTGAGAAAATTTATTTATTGTACGATTGAAAATTTATTTTATATGATTGAAAATTTATTTTTATGTCATTGATAAAAAAAAGGAAAAAATAATTGCAAGTTTTAAAAACATTTGTGGAAAAAATTATTCTTACACATGATAGAATTTTTTTTTATAAGAGTGAAATGAAACATTTTAAATTGGAAAATTTTTAAAAGGTTCAAAAATATATATATTTGATTTTTGTAAGTACAAGAATGAAAAAATTATTCTTACAAGTTCGATTTTTTTTATAAGTTTGAAAAAAAATTTATGACATGTTTAAAAAAAATTGTTTTGGAAAAGTATTCTTACAAGTTAGAAAAAAATTTCAACGAATCAATGTTAATCTGAAAAACTGCTGACATCTTCGATGGAGTGAAAATGCGATAATTTTGAATAGTTATAAAAATAATCTGAATTAATTATATTATGATTTAGATTTGTAATGGAAATAAAATGTAAATCTTTAAAAATAGAAATTAAAAAAAAATTTGATGGAAAGATTAAATATGAATAGTGAAAACTTATTCGAAATCGAAAAATTAATAGTTTTGTCTTGAGTGGATATTAAATGAATGGGCATAGATGCATTGAAATTGACGCTAATTTAGTCATAAAAAGTAATCTGTGATTATCTGTGGAAGGATAATGAAAATTCACTTAAAGCAACAACTGATACAAATTAGCATTAGGAGTTTTATTAGATTACATATCTAAATAGTTTGCATCACTAATTGGAATTGTACATAATAAAAAGAGTAGATATTATAAAATTAATTAAAAAGTTGTATCAATCTGCGAAAAAACACCAATTTGGGAGTAGACTATATGCGAACAACCCGATTAAGTCTTAAAACTATTCGTTCAAGAATGATTAGGACAGAATTTCATGTATACATTCATTTTTGGAATGATGAAATACAAATACTTTCAGTGAATCTATTTCATGAAAATTGAAAATTTTGATTTATTCCAACAAGAGTGCTTGTATGAAAAAATAAATAAGGTAAAAATATTGGCGATAAAATGGTTAAGTTAAATGTTAATGAAAAATAATTATTAGAGTTAATTAAATTAAATGTGTTAAATTAAATGAAACTCTTGAAAAGAATATATAGTGATGAAATGTAACTTGAGTGCGAAATTTGTTTACTGGAATAAATTATTTAAGATTATTTTTAAAATCCGTAAAAATTTGTTAATGATAAGTGTTAATTAATACTAAGAGTAAATTGATTTTACAAATTTTGAAATTAATTTGCAACTATGAAAAAAAATTAAACTATGTAAAATATTAATTTCCAATGGTGGGAAAAATATTTGAAGTCACAAAAATAATAAACAGTAACATAAAAGGAAAAACATGTTGATTTTTGAATTTAATGAAAATTGATTACTGATGATGGTTGACGTTAAAGTAAAATGAAAAAGTCTCTTGTATTCTAACTTCATTTAAAAAACTTTGTAAGTGTGAAAAAATATAATTTGATAATTAAATTCAGTGAAAGTTGATTACTAGTGTTATTAGAAGTTAAAGTAAAAATGAGAAAGTATCTTGCGTTAAGAAGTTAAGAAAAATGTATAGGGTCTGGTGGGGTAAAGTGGTCATAAAATCGTAGGTTTTCAACTTAGGTGGATAATAAATGCAACAAATTCTTCAAACACTTCAACTTTTTTTGTTGTTATTTTACATTGCATTATTTAGAACACGAATTTTAGGAAGAAAAACATTGATTTTAGTAGTTTATAGAACTTTCTTTTCCCTATGTTTTTATGACCACTTTACCCCATGCGGTGGGGGAATGTGGTCATAGCATGGGGTAAAGTGGTCATAGTTAAAAATAGTAGCAAAACCATTATAAAGAACCCTACTACTTGTATATTTCAGTTGTTTTTACAATTACAAGTATATTCAGGAGTACGTGCGTGTATACAGGAATATATACGTGTATATACGAGTATATAAGCTTGTATACTTGATTACCTACAGGAGTGTATACGCGTCTACATGAATACATACGTGTCACATGTATATACGTGTCACGTATATGTACGTGTCACGTGTATATACGAGTATAAACGAATATCATATGCGCGCATGCACTTGTATCTCGAGAAAATGTGTGCGTACTTGTGTATATATGGGTAGACGTAGATACGCATATATAAATGAACATGCATACATATACGGGAATACACGATTTATTTCGTGGATACATCCAGTGCGTCTTTGTACGTGTCTACTCACGTATATATAATATGGAAGCACGAGTATATACACATGTATACGTGTACACACGATTATATACCTGTATAGACGTATATACGTACATTAACGTGTATACACCAGTACATGTATGTATACACGAGAATATACGCTTATATACATGTCAGTCTACAGAGTGAATCTAAGCTCTTGAGCAAAAATCAAAGGGGTGGGAGAGGGGAGGATAAGAAGCAAAGAATCATAAGGAAGTTATAATCACTGATGGGCTACATGCACACAAAGCCAGGAGGCAAAGCAGGGCACAAATTTGTTGCACAAAGATGATTTCACCTAACATTTTAGTTTTTAAGAAATATTTAGAGCAGTTGTTGAAAGTTATAGTCTGTAGTATCTCTAATACACGCGTCGCAACAAAGGTGCAGCGGCTGATGAAAGTTTTTCAAAAGTCTCGTTATTGCAACAGAGAGGGATCTGTGAATGCGACGCATGTATTACAGCTAAAGGCCATAATTTCATCAATCGCTTTTAAACTTTCTTAAGTCCTAAAATGTTGTGTAAAATTGTATTTGTGTAATATATATATATATATATATATATATATATATATATATATATATATATATATATATATATATATATATATATATATATATAAATTTGTGACTTTTTTGCATCCATCAATTTCTCACTTCGCGTGCATGTAGCACGTCAGCATTGTGTTTGTGACCATGTGTTCCTTATTAACTCTTACTTCTTCTCCTCTCCTCTAACACCTTTTATTAATTTGCTCAAGAATGTAAACTCAACCTGTATACTTTTATATTATATGCTATTATGTAAGTGTCTACTCGCGTACGTACGCGTATATACGTGTCTACCTGAGTATATAAGTGTTCTTATATATACGAGTATATGCGAGCATATACGTGTATAGTAGAATGTATAGCTGTATGGATAAAAAATGCTTGCATATACCCATATACGTATTTATTGGCGCATTTATGTGAATACGTCTATGTACATGTCTACACAAGTATATATGCGTATATATACGCACTCGTATATTTAACCCCGATTACTGTAAAAACAATACATATTGAGTAAAATTAATATTTAATTTGTATCTGCCTTATACCTAAAACTTAAGTGACATTAGAAGAATAATATTCGTTAAGCCTAATATTATGACCACTTTACCCCATCTTACTTAAATTGTTCTAAAAAGTTATCTAAAATAGATTCAGCTAACTGCTAATGAGTCAGAGTTCTTGAGAAATGTAGGAAGCTTCCTGTACAGTCAATCTGTTCCTAATTCTAACAAACAAAATTTCCCAAGGATGTTAAAATAGGCGTTTAGATTTTAAAATTGTTCATGTTCACGCAAAATATTTTTTTTTACCAAATAAAATTTTGCCAGTTGTAAAATTTTGTAGTCAAAATGTAGTTTCTAACTGCTTTACCCTAAAATATAAGTTTCACATTCATTCGAACGTTTATTTCCAAGCTATAGCCATTTATTTGACGTATGACCACTTTACCCCCATTGACCACTTTCCCCCACCAGACCCTATGTAATGTGAATTCTAAGCGTGAGAAATTCGGTCACTAGAGAAAAAAAATATAAGATGATTCTTGAATTCGATGAAAATTTGTTACTTATTTGTGTTAATTAATAATAAGAGTGTTAAGAGTAAATGGATTGGTGATTTGTGTTAATTAACACTAAGTGTAAATTGATTCGCGATGTGAAGCAATTAATACTAAGGTTAAATCTGAATGAAAATTTTAAAATTAATTTCAGTAAAAGAATTTATTTTTCAGTGAGTCTATTTTTTTTTAAATTTATAGGTCTGTAGAAGTGAAGTCGTGATATTCGACTTATAATTTAACACTGCTTGGGTACTTCTTTGACGTTTAACTTTTTTATGTGATGTGTTTTATTTCAGCATAGGAAAAAATACTTGAATTCACTTGAGTTCGAAAATTGAATACATAAATGTACGAAAATAATAAAGCCCGTGATTAAATGAACTAGTAAAATGTTGATGAAAAATAGTAATCAGGATTTAATACTTTGAATTGATAAATCGATGCATTAAATCTAAATCGTAAATGGGTTCATTTAAATAAATCTTACTTGAGTGGAAAAAAAACTTTGTACGTATAGAAAATAATTATGATAGTAGTTTGAAATATATGTTAAAATTCGGTTAATGATGCTTGTTAATAAGTATTATGAGTAAATGCATTAGTGATATGTGATAAATAATACAATGAGTAAATTTATTGCAAATTATTAAATTGGTTGGCTGACAATTGTAGACACGGTATGCAGGGCAATGTTTGAAAAAATTAAGGGTTCGATTCCTGTCATAGATTGTGAAAAAATCGCTAAGTCGTAAAATGTGCAAAAAAAATGATAAGGTCAGAACAAGTGAGAAAATAATTTAACTCCAAAGTATACAAAAAATCCAGATAATGAAAAAATATTCCAAGTCTGAAATGTTTGAAAGATTTGGAATGGTTTTAAAATTGAATGATTGCTTCTTGCGTGCGTTATTTAAATTGTGTTATTACTGGAAGTAGAATTTTCGATTATCGAGGGATTCCTTAATAACCGAACGATATATTTTCGGACGAAAATTATTAAGGAATTATTATATGAGCAGATATAGGGGGGATGGGTTGTGTGCTTAGGTGGGGGGCCGTGGTGGCTTGATCGGAAACCATCGGACTTGTGACCGGAGGGTCCCGGGTTCGATCCTTGCTGGTCAAGATTCACCGTCTTCATTAATGGTGCTGACTGGGGATCCGTTAAATATGCTCGTGGTCACAAAGTTCTCCAAGTGAAACGATTTCTTTGGGGGTGCTGAACCAGAGATTGCTCGGTTTCTGATATAATTTTCAAAAATTAGAGCTCTCTTCGGGGTCCCAACCAACTGGTTAAGCCACAAATAGTGGCAGGTACGGGGGACACTGGAGTGACAAGTGAAAAGTTTGTGCTCCGGTGGTGGTGACCGAAATAAAAGGTAGAGAAATGCTTACCATACTGTTTTGAGCTTGACAGTTAAAAGATGAAATATATATATTTTCATTAAAAAGTGGGGGTAGTGATAATATGTGATAATATGGGCAGGTCTTTTTGGGCGGCACTAACAGGTTTGAACTTGAAAGTTCTTGTTTTTTTAAATATATTTAAACTAAAAAAGGGAAAACATTAGCAAAAAAATCTGAGGGCATACCATCATCCCTGTAATATATTGCTTGTTGTCGAATATTTATTATCGAGCGACTTTTTCGGATAATTTGAAAACCGAATAAATTCTGCTTTACTAAAAAGCCAGCAGTTGATGAAATATCTGCACTTTCGTGGAATCGTACATTATTAAAAGTTACGTACGCGAAAATAAATGATACGCACACAAGAACAGTTACAAATTTCATGCGCATGGAATCAAAAAAATTAAACGATAATAATCTGCATTTCATGTAACTTTAATTTTAAAAAATGAACCAAAGAATGAAAGCTAAAATTAATGCGTCAGAAACGTTACAACTTTCACCTCTTGCACTACATTTTCCCCAAGTCAGTATATGTGAAAGAGAAAAATGAAAATGAGCGAATCACAAGAAAGGAGCAAAATAATCAGCTACGTTAATAAGTCACACTCGTACTTCTAATGCGCCGAGAATACCAATCCTACAGAAAACACACAGAAAAATATTTTACCTTTCCTCCCTCCCTCCTCATATATAATGCATCTGACTAAATAATTCAATTTCTCTCAAAAACAGCAAAAAAGAAAAAAACAAAGCAATAAACAGGAGCAAATGAGTCAATGCGCAAAATTCACAAAAAGAGTGGGGCGCACCACAACAAACTCTACGGAGCATCCCCTGAGGGCCGCCGATTGCCAGTTTACTAACCGCTACGCATAATCCTACGAAATGTAAACTAATTCGATTCCAAGCTGAGCTTCCCAAAGGCCGGACGCATAGTTTCTGAGGAGCTAACATAACCTCTCGTCGAACCTGCATCCCCCAAGGATTGAAAACCCCGAATGAAATCTAAATTCGGTTAAATTAACACCCTAAAACAGGCTCAATCTATTACTTATCCATAATTACTCAATGCAAATTTTATAGGAAAACAACAAAAACGTGGCCCACTTGAGTGTAAAACCTAGAATTTTTCAAGGAAGGGGACGAGGGCAATTGCCCCCAGTAAATTGAAGTTTAAATAGCTACTTATGCGTTATGACCACTCAGGCCTTTTATTTCAAAATTTACAATAGAGGAGGAACACGCTATGCATCTTATACCCTAATAATAGCAAAAACTTCATGTATTTAATAATTTCTAAACGCGAGGAGGGGTCGCCCATTCTTGACCCCTCAAATGACAGGCTTGATGGCTGTACTCCCCCTTCACCTCGTGCAAAAACAGCCCGAGAACTCAACTGTTATAAAAGTCTAGGGTGCCCCCCACCCCACAGGGCGATGGCGCACCCTCTGGATTGCTACAAAGCATCCGTCAGGGAAAAGAGCCCCCTTCCGAAAGTGAAACAAAAAAATCTTTATGAAAAAACCGTCCCTAAAAAATTCAATAGTATAGGCTGTGCCATGGATCTCCCTCACCCCTCAACCTACTTTTTTTTTTTTTTTTTGTCGAAACCTCTATAAAAGTCAAATCAATTTTGTAAAAGATTAGAAAATGAATGAACTAGTCGAGAACTCAATTCAAAGTTTTCGAGAACTCAATTCAAAGTTCTCGAGAACTTGATTCAAACATCTCGAGAACTCGATTTAAAGTAATCGAGAAGTCAGTCACTCGATTTCGAAAGATCTCGATTGCCAATCGCTCGAGTCCTCAATTTTAAAAGATCTCGATTATCAATCACTCGAGTGATCAACTTGAAAAGATCTCGATTATCAATCACTCGAGTGATTGACTTGAAAAGATCTCGATTATCAATCACTCGATTATCAGAAGTACTCAATTCCCGAAATCTCGATTGTCAAAAGATCTCAATTATGCCATCACTAAAACCTATAGCAAATGTTGGGCCATCTTCTGTTAAAATTAAGAGAAATGGTCAAATATTGGGAGCTTTATGAAATATCTTTTTCATCATTTGAGATAGGGAAAAGCAAAGGGATGTAAGCGCCAAAATTAAAATTTTAAGATATTCAGTGCAAATGACAGAAGAACCTTTCATTTCAAAAAATCAATAATCCAACGTCATAAAGCACAAAAATTGCAGAAATGCAGATTTCTGCAATTTTTGTGCTTTATGACGTTGGATTATTGATTTTTTGAATCTTCAGCACAAAGGTATTTACTCGTTATTAACCTTTCATTTGTTTTAGGGTGAGATATGGTACTAGTAGCTCTGGTAGATGCTGCTATACAGCATGATTTAGAAAAAAATTCAGTGAAAGCATACTTAAGACTTGAACTTTAAACGCGTTTTACTCAAAAACTTAAATAGTCCACTTATATCCTTTTGCTTCTCAGTGCCTCATTTCTTCTTTACATACAGCATAGGTTGGCAACCTAAATTGACTGAAGATCGATTTTCTAAGTTTGGTGAACACAAAAATCAAATGGTAAGGTGGGGGTGGGAGGTCGCTATAGATTTAAACGGCTATGTTGCACAGACGCAGTTAAGTTGAGACTGCTAAATTGTCAACTACAACTTGTAGTTGACAATTACTCTGCTGATCTATTTACTCTGATGATAAAAACCTACTATTGATATTTTTTAAAAAGATGTTTAAAAGTGCTAAAATAATGTTATGTGAACACTATTAACTTACATCAAAACATTTTCAAGCAACTATTATTGCTTGAATTCAAAAAATCAGTAATCCAACGTCAGAAAGCACAAATATTTGCAAAATATTGCAGACACGTGTTTCGGTGTTACAAGGAACACCTTTTTCAATGCAAAGAAATGTGAGCTTCTGGATGAAAAGTCATCCGAGAAAAGCAACACGGTGGAACAGGAGATAGTATAAATATCAAAAACTAGAATTATACTATCTCCTGTTCCACCGTGTTGCTTTTCTCGGATGACTTTTCATCCAGAAGCTCACATTTCTTTGCATTGAAAAAGGTGTTCCTTGTAACACCGAAACACGTGTCTGCAATATTTTGCAAATATTTGTGCTTTCTGACGTTGGATTACTGATTTTTTGAATTTTCAGCACAAAGGTATTTATTCGTTATTCGTTATTATTGCTTGCTTTTAAAATTGATAAAATGATGACAATAAAAATTCCAGTGATTAAACTTAATTTTGATCAAGAATATTATGTTATTTATATTACTCGGACTGGAAGCAATATTCAAAGTATTGCCACGATTGACTGAAAACGGGCTCGAGATCGACCGGTCGATCGCGATCGACTGGCTGTCGACCGCTGACATAGAGTTTTTATCTACTTTTAAATACTATTGTTATAAAAAAACACATTTATAAAAATAATATTGTTTAACTTTGAAACAAATATTTGTTTAGGACAAAGGTCAAAGCAATTACTGATTGCAAATGTCATTACAGAAAATGAATCCATAATTTACTTTGCTCTAGGTGAAATACGGTGTTACCTTTATCTATGTCCTGATGAAATATTTCAAAATAATACCGATTCGAAATGCAGCAATTTCACCTAGTTTGCGGTTTCCCTTCATTTTTCATTTTGTCGCAACATTAAATTATGTGGATTAGCTCTCCGTTTTGAATTACCAACTGCGTAGCACAGGGAAATGGATGTAGCACGAATGATTTGTTGCATGTAGGGGCGTTTAATCTTTGCAATCTGTAGAACGCTGCATTATAGTGAAATGTCAAGTGTTATGGCTTGTCGTGCGGAATACTTGCGGCGTAGAAAATATGAATGCGTTTGAATACAACGCGTATTTTCAGTTGAGTGGAAGGGAATGTTTAGTCATTAATGGATGATATGTCGTGGTTTACATATGAAGTAGAAATAGTCCGATTACTGTGTATTTTGATTTGTTTGATAAAAATGCTGTTAATAGGAGCTCCGGTCAGTTAATGTTGTTCAGCGTCGGTTTAATCCATCAAGTATTCTAATTATATGTAGAAGTTAAAGTTAGTGTTTTTAATCAAGTTTTACAACCTTTTTAAGAGCTAATTCATTGTGTTTGACCCCAGTTTCACCTGACAACATATATATATATATATATATATATATATATATATATATATATATATATATATATATATATATATATATATATATATATATATATATATATATATATATATATATATATATATATATATATATTTTAACTCGCATATGGTAGTGCAGCAATGGGGTTAGATTTTTGAGAGTTTCTTGCTAGATGATATTTTTACTCCTTAAAAAGTTGGGAAATCGAAGAATACTTTTCTTGTGATCTTAAAATAACTGTGGAACTCAGAAGAACTTTTTCTGAAGGTTGAAAAAAAGCGAAAATCGTTTGAAACACAGTGGTTTCAAAGTCTTTTTTTAATACAAGCGTTTTTCGAGTAGAGGAGAGGTTATTGTCCTTTTTTTCGTTTAGTTTCAATAAAATGTATGTAATTTTTACTACACTCAACCTCTTGATTTTCTTTAATATCTACAGTATGATAATATTTGTGAAATATGTAGGAGACATCTTCGGAAATTTCAATTTTACGAGATAAATTGAACTTTCAAATCATAATTTTTTCTGAAAATCAAATGAAATACAAACGTGATGCTGAATTCATCTCGACCGGAAAAGTCGCCTCTGCATATATTTATTTATTTTAAAAAAATTTGCAGAAATAACTTTTCCAATGATTTCATTTTGGTAGCGTCGAAAAGCAGCGTAACGCACAACTCCCTGTTTCAAAGTCGTTTTATTTCGTTATCTTTTCATTTGTACGGTTATTTTCAAGGCCTGCGCATTACCGTATTGCTCTTTTAAGCACTTGATGAAAGGTCTGGAAAAATTAGCACTTAGAGCGTAATGACCGTAAAAAGTTACGTCCGACACAACATTCTTTTTCCAGAATTTTCACATTCTGGAGTCAAGTCTGATATCCTAACTGCCAATTATTACGTTTGGGGGATGTAATAATTCGTTTTCTTGTTCGAAATTCTTTCGAGTCATTAAGATTTAGTACGCGATAAGGAAATAAAACTGTGTTTATTCAGGTAGAAATAAAGTTTTTTTTTTTTTTTTCAATACTTTGTGTCGTTGGAAAACTGATTCGGCAATTACAGAGTTCAGTTACAATGTTGATTTATAATTAACATTTTTTGTATTTTTCTAATTATTAAGTGTACAATTCAACACAACATTTTTTAACTTTCAAAACGTAGTGAAATTTAAAGCATGTATTAAGTTTTATTCTTGATTAAACACTTTTTGAGCATTATAATTTGCAAAATTCACACACATCATCTCAGAAAATTTTACAGTTTCGGATTCTCACTCGGATATTGTATCATGAGATGAGGGAATTTTTTAAAGAAACTTGTTTTTCAATTAAATATTTCATGAGAAGTGAAACGTATTTTCATGAGGCAAGTAATTTCAAATACAAAAGTTAAAAAGTGAAAAATAACATTTTCATGTGTTCAATATGTTAAGATGATTTTATTTTTCGAGTCACAATTTATGTGCTTGAAAGATTTTCAAGGAAAGAAAATGCTTTTTTGCACTGAGTATGAACATAATTTTTAAAAACAATAAAATGCTTATTAATACTAAATTGTGAAATGCACTGTTTCAGTCAATTTTGCCCTAGTTCTTATTATAAATAGGTAATGACAAGTTTTGAAATATTAAAAGATCAGTAAACTGTTAAATCTGGAAAAATATATGAGAAAGTAATGCATGTAAATATTTTTTTATTCGTATAACCCTTAATAATGTTGATAATTGACATTTAATCTTTATAAGCGCCAGTTCAGAAATCTTATTATAAGCCTTAACATTGTTGAAGTGTTGATGGGAAACTTTCCTTTGCTTACAAAGGGTTTAGCTTTTCATCTTTGCATTTAAGTATATTTGATCAAACCATGAAGGTATTCATAGTAATGCATATTGGTGTCGAACGCACATGTACACTAGCAAATAAAGTGTTTTCTTACAAAAAGCCATTCTTCGCCTATTGATCACTTTGTATACCTGTTTATTTATTACAATACGATATAAATTTGTAGGGATAAGTATTTAAAACTTTGTAAATGAAATAGTTTAAATATGTCAAGTATTACTTTTTTTTAACTAACTAGTTTACTTTCCGAGTTATCTCCTTACTTTGATTCTGTTATATTTCTATGAATATATTTTTTCAAGGAATTCCCTCAAAATGTTTTTCAAACATTTGTATTTCTAAAAAAAAAAAAACTCTTCTGTTTTTTGTGATAGTTGTGTATCTTAAAAAGTTTTGACTTTTTCAGAAGACACTATCCAATCCTTCTATCGAAACGTAATCCAATTCAGCCAAAAGGTTTACATTTCGTTTAATATTTTTCCATCAAAATTTTGAATTTTTTCTCTCCTGCATCTACTTACTATTTAATTTATCTTAATGAACTTTTAAAAGCAAGTTGGCTCTTCGTAACTACGTACAGTCTCAAGAAGAGCAATGCTGTTTCTACAAAGTGTATTTTGTTTTTTTAAACTAGGGAGCTCTGCCCCCTGCTCGCTAACGCTTACCGACCCCCAAAGATTGCTTCACAATCTTGTTGATTCGCAGAGGGACATTCAACATTTTTTGGAATTGGAAGTATTCATCTAGGACTAACGCTTGCGGAAAAAAAGGTCTTGCAGGTTAAAACAGAACACCCTGTATACTGGTGGAAGCGCTTCCCATGCTCGTCGCTCACAGCTCCCATACTTCCAGTGAAAAGAAATCAGTGACACTGAACATCCTAATTTTTTGTAACTATTTGACGTGTCTAATTGATTTTTCTTAGTTAGGACTTCTATTGTTTCCCAAGAACTGTGTCACAACATTTTTCAATTACATGCGGTTTTTCCTAAATCACTTAAATTATCTTCAGGGTAGGAGAATACTATTTTTTTCTTTAAAACGATTAGAGGAACCTCTTTTAGATTTTTTTTTCCTTCAATATATTGTTTGCGTTTTGGCCTTTTTTTTGATATGATGTTCATGTTTTGCCCTTCTGTCCTACTTGAACAGAAAATAGCAGTATACAGATATTGTATAACTACCTGTATTGTATAATCGAGCTGCATACCAATGAGAATGGCAAATTCCTCAAAAACTGCCCATATGCTCCAATTATGATGTGAGTAATCTATTTCATAAAGCAGTATATCTTCATATTTTCTTAAGGTTCTTTCAATCTGCAAGAATAAGCTATGAGAACCGATGTCAGAGCATTTCCACGCGCCGAAAGGCAACTTTAATTACCGTGATCTTTTGTGAAATCGAAATAATACGGAACGCCTAGTGCCATCTGCTCAAGGTCGCAAATATAAAACTAAAGTGAATTATGCTTCCACTCTAATGTTATATCACTAATGAGTTAAAAAATATGTGTCTATATATACAATGCATCTAAAAAGAAAAATGTAGTAAACGTGCTACTGCTAGAAGATACCCTATATAATCCAAAACTTATAAATGACATTTCTTAAAATTGGTGGGCGATAGAACATTTTTGCCAACGTATTCTTTTTCAGAGCCTTGAAATCTATAAGAAACTCCCACAGGACATTGAAGAACAGAAAATACGTTAACATTTGTTTTTTAGCGTAACTGGTGATAGTCGAAATAACGGGACGGAAGTGAAACAGTGTTGAATGTGTTGGCGAGCATTTTGTGCAAACTTGTTGATCTAAAATGATGAGCAGCACAGTTCTTGAGTACATGCAACCATGGTTTTGGTTTATTTTGCATTTTTTCTGTCACGAATTAATACAGGCATCCATCTTTCAACACGATTAATTCGTTCCGTGTAGTATCGAAACCGTGTTATACGAGATTTTTTTTATAAACGGTTTTTTACTCATTTTTTAACCTAACTAATCATGTACATATCATAAAGCAAGTCAATGTGTACCGTGTTATACGAGACCTTGAAAGAATGTAAATGTGTCAAGGAATGTGTACCGTGTTGTATCAAAACCAAATCATAAGGTGCAAATTTTATAATCGCTAAAATTTCGGCTCAATAGACTATACAAACGAAAGCTGGCAACCAAAACATGCAAAGACCCACTGATTTAAAAATAAGAGTTGTTATAAACGATAAAGCTTAATTATTTTACCTCAAATTAAAACTTTTATGCACAACAAGAAAAATCTTTAACCGCTTTTCTTTCTGTACTAAGAAGAAAACGCATTCCATAAAACAAAAATCTGATCTCTTCTGTAGCAATCAAGTTTCTCTGAGCAACAACAACAAAACAAAATTAAAAATAAAATAAATAAAATCATTCTATTTATTTTATTTCATATTTTGTTTCGATTACATTTTTTATTTATCGTTTGCCTTTATCTTATGTTTTTTCCTAATTCGCAACTCCAGAGCTCAAATACGCTACCTTGCGGTGATTAACAATACTAGGGAAGTAAGTAAAACGTTCCATTCCACGCGTTTTCTTTGGGGTAATTTACAGGCTTCAGACAGTTTATGATGTAATGTAATTTCAGAAGAATAGAAAAGGAAGCTTGCCACAAACACGATGAAAAGTTACTGTCATTCACTAAACGTCAAAGCAAGTTATAAGTTGCGGCGTGTGTTTGTTTTACCTTTTTTGTCTGCCATTATACAGTGGCTGCAGCACCCTCCATATTTTATTGGAGTTGCGAATCTCATTTTCTTCCAATGCACTGGAAACAAAATAATATTCACCTTTTTGCTTTTAGAACACTGATGAGAAAAATCAAGTATGTATTTAAAATTTAAAAGTTAGTGTTATACGGGGAAATCAAACTTTGGAATCCAAAACAGACAATTTATCGTAAAAGTTTCATAAAAACAAAGTAAAAACTTATTACAGTTTATTGAACAAAAATCGCAAATTTGGTACCGTGTAATATTGAAACCGTGTTGTAGAAGTACCGTGTTATACAAAGGACGTCTGTGCCTTTCGTACATATAGGTTTCGCGTTTATACATGTTGCCGTAAGGGAAAATCTTTAAATTTAACCGGAACAATGTTTGGTTTTGAGGATTTTTGCCCTTTTTCTAACGCTATTTTAACTTTTTATTTTTTTATCTAGGAAGCGTTTGCTAGATTTTCCTGGAATGAAAGAAAAATCAATCGAAAAAAATCATTTTGCTGTATCCCCCCCCCCCCAATTTTAATGAAAACTCTGGTTTGAATTTGTCAAAAACAAATTCCATACTTTTTTTTTTTGATTTTTGAAATCGAATTTTTTTTACTTGTTTCTTACAAGAAAATTTCAAAATATCACAACAAATGGAGCACTAAACGTTTATTTTACACTGAAATTAAAACAGACAAAACATGTAGCATGAAGACAAATTTTGTTGTTTGACCCCAATTTAAAAAGATTATGTGAGATATAGTGACGAGAGAGAAAGGAAGAACTGGAAAATTCGATGCCTTTCCTTTAGCGCCATCTACATTTAGGAAACCTAACTATGTAGATCAAGACCACTAGAACAACTTTTTTTATGATTTAATGCTTTATTGATTTAATGCAACTTTAATGAGATAAATAATCTACACACTCCGTTACTATAAAAAAAAAAAACAACACCTCCTTTCACTCTTCCTTCTTTTAATTCAGTAGCTCTTGTCCATTTGACAAAAAAATTTAACAAAATACATTGAATGTTTTAGAAAATATTTTGCTATAATAAAAATAACGATAATTTGCGGAAAATTTAAACGCTATTAAAACGCAGTTTTTTAAGTAGAAAAGTTGTTATGTCTTATTGATTATTATTATTATTATGTTTTTTCTTTATTCCTTTCATCATCTTCTGAGATAGGTTTCCCGATTATACATGCAACTGCATAAATTAAATATTTCAGCAAATTAAAAAAAAAGAAAAGAAAAAATATACATTGTATTTTATTTTCTAACAAGCACGCTTTTAACCTTGCAGAACAAAAATAAAGGGATTGCTACCCACGTTAGCGTAATGTAAATAAAAACTCAAACCTTTTAAAAATATTTTCAAAAATCAGTCAAAATTTACAATTTGTTTTTAAATAAATGATTAAATAAATGAATAACGAAACATTTCCGAACTTAAAAAAATAAATAAATGAAATAATAATAATAATAATAATAGTAATAATAAGTCTTTGGACATGAACACAATTAGAGGTACATTTTTTCATTCATACGAGAATGATTTTTCGTGTACAGTGTACGTATATTATGTACCATTTCCACTAGCACGTTTAATAAATCAATTTTTGGTGATGTCGTTGGGCATTATTTGACAAAAAAAGTTAAAATTGAACAGGACTATTGCACGAAAATGAATCTAGAAATGAAAATCACACTTTATAAACATCATATTCGCCTTACGTGGTCGCCTTGCATTTTTTTTTTTTTTTTTGGCTTTAAATATCTCTTTAATATAACTCTCAAATTCAAACCAGTGTTAATTATGTATTCGCTATGTGGTAATCATTAAAAAAAGTGTCGCATGCCATTAGAAAATTAAGTGCGATAAATGGCGTCTTACAATCAGCGGCATCATACTAGACTGGATATTTATAGAGCCCTGCATTGATAAATACTATTAATTTAAAAAAAAAAAAAAAAAAAAAACTACCTCAGATTTAAACTTTTCTTTACATTTTAGTTTTGATCGTTACCTCAGAAAGAGTTTCAGGACAGAAAAACATTTTTAACTACTTGTGCACCTTTCGCTGTTCAGAAAATATTGTGCTATTTTTAACTTGGCACCAGGCACTAAAGCAGACATAATTTACTTTCTGGGGTGTGCGCATCTGGTAATTAGGAGAAAGGGGTAGATTGGTAATAACAGATGTAATATGCAAATAAACTGTCATATTTATATTTGCAATATGCGTTGAAACCATAGTTTCTGGGGGGGGGGGGGGGTGTAACCATCAAACCTCTCCTTGTACTTACTCCCCAGTGAATTTTCTTTCATAGACGCCATTTTATTTCTAAAATGTTAGGACCATCCAATAATATACCGATAGGGAGAGGGGAGCTTTGAAGTATGGATCAAAATAGAAAAACAATATTGTTAATTATTTAATAGATTTCATTTCAAATACAATTTTTATCAGTTCAAGAAATTTTGAACACTGTATATTGAATAGATCTAGAAATATTTTAATGTCAATTTCATAAATTAGTATAAAAGATGTAACCCAGATGAAAAAAAAAGTTGAATGTGGGTGCATTTACTAAATAAATCTGCTTAAACCAGTTAATAATGTTATTTCTGGAATGCTTTCCATGATTTTATAAACAAAACCCTGGCACTCTCCAAGAACAGTCATGGATCATTTATGATATAGCGCAGCCAGCAATAAAACGAACAAAGAAAGGATGTTTTACTCATGCTGCTAAAGTATTCATGAAGTTTCTTTGCCTTTAATGGCCTGAAACATTATCGGCTCGAGCTCTTTGAAGCATCTCTCATTTTTAGTAAATATTCATGGTGTTAATGACGGAGATTTTCGCAAAACAAATTTGTCCTTTTCATGGAAGCAGAAGAAACATATCTACATCATGCAGGGAGCTATTAGTGAACAGCAGGCCATGAAATGTTCTAGTTGCCGAAAATGAAAAGGACTTTCTTTAAATTCTAAAATTGTGTATGTAATTCATTTCTGGAAGTCAAATCTTTCTCTCCATGCAATGAATATGAGTTATTTTCACAAAAATAGATCAAATAAAGTCCGGCACTTTTGATTAATTTTTATCAATTTTAAAATGTTTACCTATAGGACAGTGCCAATAGCTTTGAAGATGGTAAAATGTCGAAAAAATTTAGAACAGGATAAAACCAGTTAGAAAGGTAAGAAAATCTAATAACATTAATAGGAAAAATAAATTACGGGCGAGCTGAGTTCGGGAAGGGGGGGGGGGTGTAGGGGGGTTTAAGGAGGGGAAAACGGTTTATTACGATTTCCGGAAAAACTAAGAGTCCTATTGAAAAAAACTAAATTACAAAGTTGTTGGTAATAAAAAGATCTACAACTCTTGTATTTGCACTTTTTTTCTATAACCTTAAAATACATGCGAAAAGATCAAAAAATCTTTTTTTGGTTTTTTATTTTTATCTCCCACAAAATTTTTTTTTCACTTAACTTGATGAAAAGTTACCTTATTATGTCCCAAATACACTAATTTTTTGGATTTAAAATATTTATTTTTTCTCCTTATTTTGATTCAGTATTAAAAAAGCATCAGAATTTTCAATCAAAAAATCTCACGTCAAAGTATCTGATTTTTTTAAAAAATCGGAGCAAGTTTTTTTCGTTGGATCTCTACTTTTTGACGGTACAAAAGACAATATAGAATACTATGGAAGCTTTTCGCAAAAAATGAAGAAAATCAAAAAACTTGGATTTGAAAAAAAAAAAAAGTCATAACTATGTAAAAATTTTAAGCTCTTTATTAAAATGTACGCTTTAATTACTTGAAAAATGAATTTTTCCATGTTCCACTGACACAAACTGAAAATAGAAATTACTACAATAATTAAAAATCAAGCTACAGCATGCGTTTGTTTTACACTTCTCATCCACCATTAGACGGTGACTGCAGCGCCCCCTATAGTTTTTTGGAGTTACGAATAGCACGCTACACTGCAGGATGAGATAAATGAGCTACTTCAGCAATTTTGAACTGCTTTACCTTGAATAATATGAAAAATAATCAGTTTTCCTATTGTGTTTGCTGTTAATTTAATAGCTGGTTTCAAACTTTATTGGCACTGGCCTACTACTGGTCATTTTCTAATGATTTTCCGTTTAAATGAGTTTGATCAAGTATCCATGATATGAAATGTAGCAACAGTATAAAATGCCAGTAAAATTTAATCTTTTACATTAAAATAATTACAGCATAACAACTTTATAAAAATACCACACAAAATTGTATTTTCATTTATGTAACTAAAGTGTAAGTAATCGTTGGTGCTTAGTTAGCTATTCTTAATTTTACACTCAAACAAGATAAGTCTCACTATATTTTCCTGATAGTAAATTTAAACTGATGAATGCCTACTTTGCTACAATGTTATTAATAATAATAAAAATTAAAAAAAAAAAACTTTAAGTTTTCATGAAAATAAGAGATTTAGAGTCACTGTTTAATTTTATTATTGATCTGGAAGTGTAACTTTTGTTTAGAATTATAGCGATTTTGTTTCATGACTTAATTGTCAACTCTGTTATTCGTTTGTTGCACGAAATGACAAAAATAATTCATCTAACTTAATGGTAGAAGTAACGCTGCTCGATCCATTACTTCTAGGACCATTGGAAATCAAATCATTCACCTTTTAACATAAGAATTGTTTAGAGCAACAATAAAAACACGGTTTTTAGTTTTGGTGCCAAAAACTATTTTAGCACTTCCTGAACTTAAATCAACATTAGAAAAAATACGTTTTTGAGCTGTTTTTGAATAAAAGTTTAGGCACAAAATTTATATTTTTTCTTTAAAAGAAAAAATGTTCTAAGTAAATGTGTACTAAACACACACGTAAATCGTCATTTTATCTGAATACTGTAATTAGTTATTATTTGGTGATTATTATAAAAGCCGTTTTAAGAACGTGGCTGATTACTGGGTAATCAACCAAACACCCAAAATAGCAGAATAGTAGTGTCAGCCTACTATGACCGTCATTAGGAAATGTAGAAGAATCCTATACACAATGGCCGTTAAACACAACTTTGTATAAAGAGAGGTTTATTTTTGCATTAGATTATTCACATTTTAAACATTAGATTATTCACTGCTTTAAAATTTCAAACATAAAAATTAACAATTGGGTTGAAAACAACCGAACAATTGTCTGTCATTCAATAAGAAAGAAGAGCTAGAAAGCGTTTCCAGTTAACTGAAAAATAAGTGAAATGGCGAACTACACTGTAAAAAAATGTGTAACGTTACCAGTATTAAGGGGTGCAAAGTTACATGAAGCATCATTGTTTTAGAAACTTAAATTGTTGGAGGAACCTTGCACTATGGTTTCTGTAGAGTTCAAAGCGCATGTGTAAAGATCAGAATCGGCGCAGAGCAGGTAATCTCTTACTAATGAAACGAAAACCGTTTTCGGTGGCCGAGCGGTAAAAGCGCTTACTATGCCACCCGCTTGTAATTCGCGTTCTGGGTTCTGACTCCACTCAGGTCATTTCCACTCTTACTGTAATAAAAATTTATTCTTTGTATATTAAAATAAATAAATAAATGGTGTACATTGGCTGGTTAAAAAGCATGAGCTTGATAAATCGTTTAAGAAAATCAGATGAAAGCTTAATTTTTGTTAGCATGTAGAAAATTCTGGTGTAACCTTACGCAAAAATGAGTGACACGTGACTCTATAGTTACATTACCATGGTGTACCTTTCCACAAGCGATATGCAACTTTACATCAGTTGCTCCAGAGTAGTTGATGCAGCTACGACGCCACTGATTTTATGGAGAAAGGCTACATAAATGTTTTTACAGTTAAAATTACGAGCATCCTGTTAAAAATAAAATGCGTAGTTACCAATTTAGGAAAATTTTCCAGTACTTAATTATTTTGGCTTACGATTGGTGTTATGTAGACGCGGGAATTTCATCGTATTTGATTTTAAATATGAAATATACTTTTTCTAAGCAGATTAATGTAGTTGAGGCCGACTTCTGGAGAGTGCTTGGATTTTGGCGGCAGAGTTTACTCTATATCTGTTGAAATCACAATTTATGAAATATATTTAAAAAAAAAACTTTGCAAATATATATATATATATATATATATAAAATATATATATATATATATATATATATATATATATATATATATATATATATATATATATATATATATATATATATATATATATATATATATATACATAAAAGTAGATCACATGTAAAAAAGCTAATGTAACCTATAATGACTAATTATTTATTAGAATGATGCATCTGTTACCGGCAGGATATAGGTTTGAAGCTGTTTCAAAACATGTCCAAGTAGTAAGTTTCTTAAAATTGCGATTTGTGACGTAAATAATATCAGTTAATCATGTATCCTACTGCATACATTTCTCTATGAAGAGGTAGATTATAATGTATACTGGATTGTGCGGATTTTTTTTTACTTAAAAAGGTATACTTTAAAAAATAAAGTCAGGAAAAATCAACAAAAATTCATTTTGTTGTAATTTAACAATTTAATTTTCAACAGATAAATCGTTCTCTTTTCTTGATACGCGTTGGAACAAAAGAAATAAAGTGAGACAGATTGCCGGAATTCTCAAAGGAAAAGGGCTCCCTGATTTTTGAAACGCAATTGATCGAAATGCCTGCTTTCTCTTATTCTGATTTTCAGTCGATTGCTCTGCTGAGACCATTTTATTTCTATAAAGAAAAAAAAGTATTTACAGAAATAAAAGCCTAGTTTGAAGCTTACTAGGAAGGAAAATGTATGTTTGTATGTCACTACATATAAAACATATTAACAACTATATTTTACTATACCAATTGTAAACCATTCAATTCAATTATTTCAATCAGGTTATATTTTTTACAAAAAACATTTCACAGATAAAATAAAAAAAGAGAAATTGCAAACATAAATATATTTCACCATGTCTATTTGAAAATCTCTGATTGAGTTGGTGGTAGTAAAGGCTACTGATTTGTTACCTTTGATGTATTATAAAATGACTTCGTTATAGTAAAAAAATGTTATTTGATAAATGTATTTTCTTTTCTATGCAACCACGATTGAACACCAACTTCTTAGGTACAAATGTAAGTTTTAGACGGCAATGGTTTGAAACATGCATAAAAATTGAAATTTATCCTGAACGAAAGGAAATCACCATCAACAATGGTGACACAACTACTGCCACGAAATAGAGAAGGTGACCTACATCAATACTTGGCAACGTGGACATGATTTCAAAATTTTTGTATTGAGGGCGTTGATGTGATTAAATGGGAAACTATTAAAGGTGTAGTTTTGGCAGCAGTCGTAGTAGCATTAGTTTTACGCTAGTGAGAGGAAACACGTAAGATAAAATTTGTGTTTCAGTTCAAAAGCTTCGAATTTCAACTACTGCATACATGTGTTTCGAGGTTTCAAGAAGCCTCTTTTTCCGGTGAGGATTACTGGATGTCTGTACATCAAAAAGCTCACCATTTTGCAATAAAAATCTTGAAACTTGTGTATGCAGCAATCTGCCTCTTTTTTTGAGTTAAACGTTGTTGATTTGAATTTAGTAATGCAGTCCGTTAGGTTTGAAAACCAGTAAATTCCAATTAAAAATATTTCAGTTTCTGACTACTATACTATTTTAAAAACTTGTTAGTATAATCATGATTAATTTTAATGTACACGCAAACATTCATTAGGTTTTAATATATTGTTCACAGTACGTGAACAATAGAACTAGTCA
This sequence comes from Uloborus diversus, assembly GCF_026930045.1. Lineage (NCBI taxonomy): Eukaryota > Metazoa > Arthropoda > Arachnida > Araneae > Uloboridae > Uloborus > Uloborus diversus. Next base: position 91,391,312 of record NC_072731.1, on the reverse strand, counting down.
TATTTCATTTGACATGACGCATTAACAAAACAAAATGAATATAACTTTTTAAGACAAAATGCTTTACTTACTCATTTGTATGCTTCATTTCAAAGTTCTATATTTTACTTTTGTCAGCCATGCAAAATGCATAAAATAGACAAGCATTTTGAATTGGAAGTTCATATTGTAGGCATAAATGTGCTACAAATGGTCCTTTCACGCATTGGAGCTTCACGCGGTGACATAGCCAAATGACGACCCACTGTGTAAAGAAACCTAAACTCTACGCTCCTTCCCGCTTATTATTCCAAAATAAAGAGCGCTGCAAGCACTAATTGAATTACGTAAGTATATCATGGTGAGGAATTTAGTGACAACACTTAGAGATGAATCGAGTTCGAACACGAGCACAAGCTCTGTGTAAAAGCGAGTAATTCGGTTTGTCCAGAGTTAATGCTTATGGTTTAATCACCAGTGTAAAAACGTACATAGACAGTCTTCAATAAAGATGTTCAGTTTTTACTTTCTTCTATATCTAATACTAGCAAAAATACCCGGCGTTGCCTGGGTTAGCATTAATTATCAGAAACAATCGTTACTTGCATTTGTTTTCTGTTTTAAGTGAAAGAACTTAAAACACACCTTTTTGACGTGACTTAAAATCTAGCTTCTTCCTTACTCATAAAACTAAAGTAGCAGTAAGTAAAAAGAGTAAAATAGTATTCATTTAGAAACGAAAGCACGAAATTTAAGCGTATAAAAATTTGAAGAATTTCCGAAATATGAAATTAAACTTCACATGTTTAAAAAGATTTATCAGTTAATACTTATTTATTTATTTTTTTTTTAAATTGAGTCTTACCTTCTCTGTATGTATATTGAAGAATGAACTGTTTAAAAAAATGTAGCCACGCGCCCGTGATCCCCTTAAACTTGCTTTGGTTATTTTGGAAAATTTCAATTATTGTGGGTTCTTGGTGCGATTTAAAATATTACCGAATTTGCGGGAATCGTTTTAGGATACCTTGGATAATGCTCCCCCTCCTTAATTTGAAAAACAGTATGTTACTAATTTTTGTTAAAGAGATATTGTCGCCATATGCTAATATACTTTTGGTCACCATAAAATGGCGCTAAACAATTTCATCCGTAATGTTTCCAAAATAAGTAGTAAAATTTGGCGATGGTTTGAATTTGTGCACGAAGTCACATTAATGGAAATTTTTGTGCTGTTTATGGATTTGCCTAATTTAGTTGTTGGATTATTTTACAGTAAAAAAAAAGTTTTTAAAGATTCTTTGATTGACGATATTTTGTTAACATGGTGATAGCCGACGAACATTATTACATAGTCTTTTACTTCAAAAACCGTGACAGTTGAAAAAACTGCCAAATGCATCCGCTACTGAAATCAACCTGCATAAATTTTGGCGAAGTTTCTGCTGTTAGATTGGATAATGATTAAAAAATCCAATCAGCCCAAATAATTTAAAAAAAAGCATTAATTACACTAAAGTTCCGTTTAAATGGAAAATAATCAACCAAATCTATAGTTATTATCAGCCAATCTTGGGGAAAAAACGTTAATTTAAGATTTGACTTGAGAAAAGCCTCAAACAGTCAGACGAAACAAAAAACATTCAACAATTCTAACTATGAACTGGGAGTTGAGATGATACACTAAATAATGAATTGGGTTGAGGGAAGCCTTCGAACATGGAACAAAAAAAGCCCATAACTTGTTTTTCATACAACTTGGAACTTTCTAACAGATGCCATCTTCAGCAGAAAAATAAGCGCTTTCGATGGACACATAATTTTAATATGTGCACGTATTTTTAACCGTCATATTGGGGCATTTATGCAAAAATTTGGACAAATTAGAATAAAAAAGGAACTATCAATCAGATTTTTATCGAACTGGTCTACAAACCTCCCCAGTACCAAAAAGAACAAACGATGAAAGTTTCAGCCAAATCTGCCGGGTAGTTTCTAAGATCTTAGGGAACAAATTTACCAAAGTCCATTTTTATATATATAGATATAGAAGAAAGTATTGGATTCGTGCAAATTTTCGAATTTCGAATTTTGACGGATTCGAACGTTTTGAGGTGTGCTGAGTCCATTTCGACCATTTTTGGAAAATGTCTGTCTGTCTGTGTGTGTGTATGTATGTGTGTGTGTGTGTGTGTGTGTGTGTGTGTGTGTGTGTGTGTGTATGTATGTGTGTCACGTCTGTGTGTGACCAGTTTTTTGTGGCCGCTCTACAACAAAAACTACCGCATGAAATCGAACGAAATTTAGTACACATATGTGCCCCTATGTGAACTTGTGCCCATTAGTTTTTGGCGCGAATTCCTCCAAGGGGGGTGGAGCAATGGGACGTTTTTCGAGTTACGCGTGCTTGCTATTCCTCAGGAAGTTACTGGCGGAATCAAACAAAATTTGGTCCATATGTTGGTATTAACAGGAACAGGTGCTGATTCAATTTTGGTGTCAATAACTCAAACGGGGGTTGAGCTATAGAACGTTTTTTGTCGTCAATTGTGACTGCTGTATCTCAAGAAATAATGAACGGAATGAAAGAAAAATTTATCGGCAGGTAGCCCTTAGTGGGTATAAGAACTGATTTTATTTTTGTGTCAACAGCTAAAAGGGGGGTAGCGCAATCACCCGTTCTTTTTTTCCATTTTGAGTGCCCTATCTCAAGAAGTAATGCTACGTTCTGGTTGAAATTTGGAATATATGTGAATCCATATGTAAACAGGCTTTGGTTCTATTTTGACGCCGATCGCTCCAAGAGGTGTTGATTTTTTTTTTTTTTTTTTTGCGAATAAAAATATTTTTATTAATGCAACAATAAGAAAGATAAATCGTAATATATTGTCGTCTGCGTATTTCTCGTGATTTTAATTGTATGGAAATGATAGGAAATATTATCTCAATGATTTAAAATTTTGAACTGTTGCCATCTTATGTTTGTTAACAAATAAAATATTTGTAATTCATTCAAGCAAGGCTTTTAAAATAACTTTCAATTTTCGCTCTTTGCTTTGCTTTTGCAATAATTCAGACATTGGGATAGTCGTCAAGTTTTTGCATGTGTCATTTTGTTTTTGTTGGGAATATTGCTTCCTCGTCAAGCATGGGGAGGGATCAGAAAAAAAAAAAAAAGAAAAATATAGAAGAAAGTTTCGTGATGGCCACAACATACTAGTTTAGAGTCGTAATAATTTGAACTAACACTGAACCAAGAATCGACGGATCACCTTTGCGAACAACTTCCTTTTGTGTAAATATTACTTCACCATATCTTCGTACGTGAGCAAAACACAACTTGTACTCTGGCACTGTAACTTATTTCGCGTGATATAATTTTATTACCAGTAAGAACTCTTAAGGAGATTTGGCCAGCAAACCAATATACACTGCTCGACAATCAAAATGCAACACCATGAAGGAGTGTTCAGAAATTTATGCAAATTTTAGAATAGACGTACATCACTGAGTTATGTAAATAATGTGAAATGCGCAGCTCTCTGACGCACGTGAAGTAAGATATAAGGGAAGGAACTTGCAGAATGGGCAATATTCGTGTCGTTTTTTCTGACTGGAGAATTACCGAAGAAAATCTGTTTTTGTCTTGGAGGATACACTTGACACGAGAGAATGCCAGACCGACGTCAACGAAAGCATTTTCCGCAGATATAGATGATTTTACGAGCGGTATGGTGATCGGACTGAAAAGGGGAGGTTGGTCCGTACGTCAAATCGCAGCTGATACCGAAATGGATGCGAGCACAGTGCATCGGCTGTGCCGAAGATGGTTGGAGCAACGAAATGTGGCAAGATTGAGGAGTGCTGGGGCAGCCAGAGTGACGTCAGAACGTGTGGATCAACGCATCCACCGACAAACTGTAGCAGACCCACAAGTCACTTGTTCCCCGATTCTGCAGCAGGTGCAGGATACCCTGAATGTTCTCGTTTGGTCGCGCGTGGTCTGCAATCACGACGTCCGCTAAGAAGACTGCCATTGACCCCACAACATAGACAGAAACGTTTAGTATGGTGCTGTACTAGAGCGACTCGGATGACAGAATGACGAAATGACGTGTTTTCAGATAAATCCCGCTTCTGTTTATCCAGTGATAGTCGCCATATACGTGTGTGGCGTCGACGTGGAGACAGATCTAATCTGGCAGTAGCTGTGGAACGTCCCACCGCACGACAACGTGGCATTATGATTTGAGACGCAATTGCGTACAATTCCATATCACCTCTAGTTCGTATTCAGGGCACTATGACGGCCCAACGATACTTGGATAATGTGCTGCGGCCGGTGGCAATCCCTTACCTTCAAGGGCTACCTAATGCAATTTTTCAGCAGGATAACGTTCGACCACACAGTGCTCTCACTGCCAACATGCTCTCCAAGGCACACAGATGCTTCCCTGGCTACCATACTCTCCTGACCTGTCACCAATCGATCATGTGTGGGATGTGATTCGACGCCGTTTGCAGACTCTATTCCTGACACGTTCAGAAGACGAACTTATGCAAATGGTTGAAAAGGATAGGAGAGCCATCCTCTGGACACCATCCACACCCATATTGACTCTATGTCTAGACGTGCTTCATCGTGTATCGCTATCCGTGGTGGTCCTTTATACTAATGAACGGACGCCGTTCTGGCTCTGTATTCTGTCTACCATTTTGAAATTAAGATCATTAATTATTTCTTGATGTCTCTGTCTTTTTTCCGAATTTCATCACTTTCTGACCACTTTTTCTTGGTGTTGCATTTTCAATGTCGAGCAGTGTATTCTGTAACCGGACAATGCAACTGATAAAGAAAATCCCTTAAAACGAATGGACGAGTACGTATTAAGAGGCACAAGTTACTGCAATAAATGTAATTGCCTTAAATGACATCACTTATATTTGAAAACTGTGTTACCTGTCTTTATATGACTTCAATTCCCGAGTTTAGGGTAAGGTAGTGACGCCCAATCTCTTAGAGAATAGAAGTGAAATCTTTTGTGGTGAAGAATATCGTCTCGCAGGTGAGGGATTTGATGGGGGAAGTGGTGGCGCCCACTTTGAGAGAAGTGGTCCATCTAATAGGTACATAGAATCCACACAGAAAGTTACCCATCTACTAAAGATACGTTTTGCCAGATAATTCGCCACTACGCTAGCAGATGATCTAGAGACGAAGTATTTCCTTTAACGACACTTTAAATTTCGATCCGCGGAATGAAAAACAAACAAAAAAAAGCTATCTTATTAAAAAGCAAGTTGTGTATGATATTTAAAAAAAATGGCGGACAGAAAGAAAAAAAAACATAAAAATTTTAAAGGTTCACATCAGTGACAAATTCAAAAGAAAAAAAAGGGGTCAAATCGCAAATATGCAGTTAAAAGAAAGAGAAAAAATTTCTAAAATGTGCTAATAAAGTTTTCTGTTCTAATAAAACTGAACATTAAAAGGTGAAAAAGCATATGCTAATGCATTGCAAACCAGATGACTTTTTGTGTAATTTAAGGTCAGAGGCACACTGATAAAATAAATCCTGAAATTTTACAGTAAAAGTTACTGGCATCCTTGTTGCTAGCAACTTTTACTGTAAAATCCTATTAAACTGTAAAGTTTTACGATAGAATAAACGAGAGTACAAAAATGCAACATGCGAGGAGTTTCGATCTCGGGACGTATTAGCAGCCGTCTTTGCTGACCACCATACCAGTTGGAACACATCGAGCGAGGGGAAATGCGGTGTTATGTGCTTTGCAATCTAAGCCGCGTGGTGTACTAATTGGCGCTGCAATCGTTTTCTTTTTCGGTGCAATTTACTGTAATTCGTTTCTGTACTGTAAACGGTCCATTTTACAGTAATATTTCCCATAAAAGTTTCGTGATTTTTTAACAGTACACCGTTTTTATGGAAAATAAAATAGAAACATTTTACCTTTTCCTCAAAAATTTTAAAATAAAAAATTTTGCTGTTTGAAATGAAAACAAAAAAAAAAAAAGTTTGTAGAACTCCAGGTCGAGAAACTTAAAGATTGAAGTGCAAAATAATAATACTGTTAGTTTTTTTTTTGAGCAATCACGATTGCTTATTGTTCTTTCTTGACTATTTTTGACGTTCCTTTGATTTTTCCCACCGCCACCCTCCGCACCATCACCGTCGACGGCTCCTTACGATGCTGCACCTCTAGCGAAAGCCGTCTCCAGGTTGCATCCATGTCCAACATACACGCGCATACATACACAACTACACACACACACAAACACATACACACATACACACACACATACATACAGACACCCACACATACACACATAAAAACATACACACACACATACACACAACTACCCACACATTCATGCCTGCACACAGACACAAACACATATGCCTACACACATACCCATACCCCCTCCCCACAGACAAAAACACGCATGCCTACACACACAAACACATACCCCCATACACAAATACACACGCCTACATACACACACTCGTGATTGCGAGAAACATAATTTGAATTCAAGATGTCAAAATTCAAATTATTTTTTTTTTTTTCATTCCACACTCTAGTCACAGAAAAACTAACCGGGCAACGCCAAAATGCTGTGATTAGGCTCTGTGAAGCCTTCACAACGCTGCAGGTATTTTTTTTTAATATACTGTAAATTAATCTTTTCATCTTCATATGGGGGAGTTACGTCTTCTTAACCACATTCTCGTTTTCATGACAACACTGGAGACGCAATGAACAAACTAAAGCTATATGCGTAAAAAAATAAAAAGACATTTATAAAAGGGAAATTTAAAAAAAAAAAAAAAAAAAACTTCCATTTGTTTTTAATTGGAAGGACATTCTGAAAGTATACTCGTTAAAGGACACTCATTCGATTTTGTTTAAAAACTAAACTATACAGAACAAGATGATTTAAACTATCTTGCAAAATAGAAAATGTAAAGTAAGACAAAACAACGTTCAGGGGCGGACTGGCCATGTGTGAGATGTGGAAAATTCCACATGGGCCGTTCTTAACTCGGGCCGTTTTCTGTGCATTCAATGTGTACGTGCCGTTTTTCTCAATTTTATTTTAAAAAAAAGTTTTCAGCTAGGTCGGCCGTTCTTGTGTCGAGGGCTGCAGCCAGAACAGCTCTTTTTTGGGTGGGGGGGGGCGGAGGGAGAGGAGAACGGCCGCTCCTTTTCCAACGGTCACTCTCAGGACGTTACTCTGTTCTTGCCTAACTATTACCGTATCTTGTTACGTAGGGGACAATGTCTTAGTTGGGTGGTCTTCCTCCGAAGCGAAGCCTTCAGGGTCCATGGGTGTCTCTCGTATCTGTTCGGGATTGATGTTTCCTGGAATTCTGGTAAGGAGTTTTATTGGGGGTGGGGATCTTTTTTTGTGGCCATCTGAGACGATCTGATCCGAGACTGTCTGGGAAAAGATTACATTGAACCTTTTTCAAATGAAATAAGAGAAAGGCGCTATCCTAAGAATAGAATGAATAGGAGCAAAACGTCTGCTAAAAAGCTTTTTTTTTTTTCCTTTTCATCCTTCGTTTTTTTTTTTCTTCTGTTTCCCAGCACTTTGCAATTGATAGATCCACGACTTTCTCAAACAATTAGATAATTTTGAGAACTCCACAATTTTCTCTCCGAGGAAAAAAACGAGTCATTTGTTATACACCGTGTTGACTGCTCAATGGAATTGCATGTGTTTTAAATTCAAGGGTGACAAGAATTTTTTTTAGGTAAGTTTAATATTTTTAATCATCATGTGTTTTTTAATTTTTTTTTGTCATCAGTACTTTAAATAATAAGAACTTGAACTGTCAGTTATAATAATAACAAATTGACGGTGTTACACAAAAATGGGTCAACCCACCAAGCAGTACTTTTGAGTAAATTGAGTTCTAAACTGATCTTCATAGATGGCATATTAATAGAAATCGTCTTTGTATCCCCGTAGTGTATCAGTTTATCTGCCAAGCTATGTGAATAACTCATTATTTTTTTGAAAATTTTTGTTGGATAACTCATTTTTGTATAACACCGTCCAATTCATCTATTTTCGTTTAGCAAAGATAAAATTTATGAAAGAAGAAACAGTATAAATATTTAAAACAGTGGTTTCCAACATTTTTTTTCTCCGTCGCCCCCTTACCTTTTTCCTTGAAAAAAGCAAATTTTAGAGGAACGTAAAATCGATATTAGGTATTTTTTGCATACAGTGAAACCTGTGTAAGTTGACCACTCGCGGTGCAGTACTTTGGTGGTCAACTTATAAAGGGCAGTAATGATTTTTTGAAATATTTTTTGTCATTTCTCGCACCGTGTATTCATTTTTCGAGGAATTCACCCTTATTACTCTTTCTGTTCAACTAACTTTCATTGTTTAACATTATTGAAAGTGAAACCATAATTAAAAATACTATTCAAATAATAAAGTCAGACCAAACAACGTAAGTAGAAGCACAAATTTGTAAATTACAGCAGACACGTGTTTCGGCGTTACAGGGAACGCCTTTTTCAATGCAAAAATAATGAGCTTATGGATGAAAAGACATCCGACAAAAGCCAAGAGCAGATAAGCAAGCAGCTTAAAAGATAAAAACAGCGGATTAGCCAAACACCAATGACAAAGTTATAAACCGATCAGGAACCAATAGGAATGCAAGCAAAGGTCAGGAGCTTTCGCTTAGGTACGAACCCAGAAAGAAAGAATTCAATTGGACAAGGATTAAGCCGAAGCTTAAACAAAAAGAAAAGAAATTGTCAGTAACCGTGAACCGCAAGAAAGGAAAAGCAGAATGGAAAACCATGAAATAAGATAAACAGAAACAAAAAATATTCGAAAAAAGGAAAAATAAAGATAAATAGAAGAAAATTGGGGGGGGGGGTGTCAATCAAGACAAAAAGGCAATAATACACAAAGGAAGATAGATAAAAATGAGTGGGAAAAAAAAGAGGGGGAGGGATGGGGAAAGGACAGTATTAAAGATATGGGAGCCAAATGTTAGAAAAATATGGAACTGCACTAAGATCGTTAACTAAGTTAGAACTGTTCCTCAAAATATGAAAGGATTCCCAAAAGTCAAGATCTGATGAATTGGGGCATTTTTGGATAATCTGAAAAGAGTTAAAATCAAAAGAGTGATTCGAATCCCAACAATGTTGAGCAATACTAGACTTATTTAATTGTTGTTTTTTCACATAATTTTGATGCTCTTTCAAGCGAATTTTTAAAGCACGCCGAGTCTGTCCAATATAGGCAAGTTTACAACTACAATTAATTCTATAAATTCCACAACAATTAAGAGGGTGAATAGGATCTTTAAGAGAAGAGAATGAAAGTTTATTAATAGGAGAGAACACCACCTGGAATTGGAAACGTTTTAGAATCTTAGCAACCTGATAGCTTACAGATGGAAAGAATGGCAAAACAACCAAATTATTTCTGATGAAGGTTCGGTTAAGAACATTAGTTTGGGATTTATTTGAAAGTTTTTTATAAATGGAATCAATCAAAGTTGGCGGATAGTCTCTATCAATTGCCACAGCTTTAAGATAATTAAGTTCCACTTTAAGAAGTTCCGACGAAGAACAAATATTAATTGCGCGATAAACATGAATTTGGTTGTTTTGCCATTCTTTCCATCTGTAAGCTTTAAAAAACTTTCAAATAAATCCCAAACTAATGTTCTTAACCGAACCTTCATCAGAAAGAATTTGGTTGTTTTGCCATTCTTTCCATCTGTAAGCTATCAGGTTGCTAAGATTCTAAAACGTTTCCAATTCCAGGTGGTGTTCTCTCCTATTAATAAACTTTCATTCTCTTCTCTTAAAGATCCTATTCACCCTCTTAATTGTTGTGGAATTTATAGAATTAATTGTAGTTGTAAACTTGCCTATATTGGACAGACTCGGCGTGCTTTAAAAATTCGCTTGAAAGAGCATCAAAATTATGTGAAAAAACAACAATTAAATAAGTCTAGTATTGCTCAACATTGTTGGGATTCGAATCACTCTTTTGATTTTAACTCTTTTCAGATTATCCAAAAATGCCCCAATTCATCAGATCTTGACTTTTGGGAATCCTTTCATATTTTGAGGAACAGTTCTAACTTAGTTAACGATCTTAGTGCAGTTCCATATTTTTCTAACATTTGGCTCCCATATCCTTAATACTGTCCTTTCCCCATTCCCCCCCCCTCTTTTTTTTTTCCCACTCATTTTTATCTATCTTCCTTTGTGTATTATTGCCTTTTTGTCTTGATTGACACCCCCCCCCCCCCAATTTTCTTCTATTTATCTTTATTTTTCCTTTTTTCGAATATTTTTTGTTTCTGTTTATCTTATTTCATGGTTTTCCATTCTGCTTTTCCTTTCTTGCGGTTCACGGTTACTGACAATTTCTTTTCTTTTTGTTTAAGCTTCGGCTTAATCCTTGTCCAATTGAATTCTTTCTTTCTGGGTTCGTACCTAAGCGAAAGCTCCTGACCTTTGCTTGCATTCCTATTGGTTCCTGATCGGTTTATAACTTTGTCATTGGTGTTTGGCTAATCCGCTGTTTTTATCTTTTAAGCTGCTTGCTTATCTGCTCTTGGCTTTTGTCGGATGTCTTTTCATCCATAAGCTCATTATTTTTGCATTGAAAAAGGCGTTCCCTGTAACGCCGAAACACGTGTCTGCTGTAATTTACAAATTTGTGCTTCTACTTACGTTGTTTGGTCTGACTTTACTATTCAGCACAAAGGTATTTATTTATCTTACTATTCAAATAGTTTTATTATTTTTTCCTTGTTTTAAACTATATTAGACGCCGTAGTTTTAGAAATTCCATATGTGCCAGCTAATTTTTTCTGGCTTTCTCCTTTTTGAATTCATTTTAATATTTCATACTTCTTATTAATTTCAAATTCAAAACTTTCTTTTTGAAGCCTTTTTATGTAACACTTACAGCCCAAAGAGCAACAAGCTCGACTCTCTCAGTTCATAAAGGCAAAATTAAAATTTCCTATATCTTAATCCCTTACACTCGAAATAAGCCAGAAGGGCTCTTTAGCAAGCCCATATCTGCGTACCCGCAGTGCGGGGGGGGGGGCTCACTTCCTCTAGGGGGCTGACGACCCTAGAAATTGAAGGAAAAAAACTAGCATTGAGACTTATTAACTTTACAAATAGACACTGGGCCACTAGGGAGATGCCCTACCCATTTTGTTGCAGAGGGCCCAAAATGTACAGATCCGGGCCTTAGCGCAATTCCAGAATTGCCACAACCTATTGCAACTGAAAGAAAACACTTTGTACTTTTCTACTGACAACTATTTTTATTGAACAAAGTACAAAAAACTATCTCAAATAGAACAACAAATGAAAACAAGTTTGGAGAATAAAGAGCAGCATAAGCTTTATGCTGCTGTTTAGTTAGTAAATTGCTAGTCCGTCATCAAAGCATTAAAAACATTCTTAGAAAGCTATCAAATAATTATACAATAATAATTGATTAATGAATAATAAAATAAAATAATTTACTGAAGAAAGTAAAAAAAAAACCAAGTGATAAACTTACAAAGGTTTTTTTTTACAATGCTCCAAACCAAATTTGGCGTACATTAGTAGTCAAGATAGACAGGTGGCCAAGTTACAGAAGTTTTCCTTCATTATATAAGATAGGACTAATTCCGTTCCTGACAAAAGAGGTCAACATAGACAGGTGGTCAACTTACAAGGGTGGTCAACTCTACAGGTTTTACTGTACTTAATTTTAATTTAAAGCCTAAATACTGTACCAATTTTATCCAATTATTGTTACACACATTTTTTATGTCTTTTTTTCAAGAGTAATTAATTTTTGAAGGGAGATAATAAACTAAGATTATTAATATGCTTCTCAAAGACAGCAGAACATTCTTATCTCTCCCCCCCCCCCTTTTTTTGGTATGAAATTTAGGATTTGGAAGAATAATGAACTTGTGCAGTTTAAACTTGAAGAAAAAAAAGAGAGAGAGAGAGAGAGAAGGGTTTGTTCCGGTATCCAGAACCTGCCCTGAGTACAATTCGTATGCTTGTCCAAGATATGAGGATGTGCATGGCCCTCCTGAACTTAATTCATTTCTTTTTTACACTCATGATTTTTTGTTTAACCCTTTCTCAAGAAAATTTAGAAGCTCTCATGTTGATGTCTTTAGAGAAGGACATTTTAAATCAAATAGATTCAGAGGATACCATTGATGCTGTTGCTCAACAAAGTAGACTTTTTTTTGTAAGAAAGATTAATGTTGTAGAAATGTGTTTTTTTTCTCGCGATTTCTTTTATTTTTATCTTTAGTACCAAGTAGTCTTTAACGGATATTCATAATCTATTACTTTTAAGGAAAAAAATATAAGTTACATGCTTTGAAAGAAATTTTTTGATAAAATTAAAAAGGAATGTTGAAAAATTTAAGTAATTATTAATTTTAAGTCTTAAATACTGTAAAATTTTGTTTCCCTATCTTTTAAAGGGATACACTGAGTTATAGAAGAAAAAAAATTAGGTTCTTTAACCATATTTTAAGTATTTAATAATATTTCATCAAATAATCTTTATTTTTGAAGTTTTTTTCCTGTTAACTGATTTGTAATGCTTGTTTATAGATTTTTCTTTCTTAGCTAGATTGATAAGTGTAAATGCTTTAAGTGTTTTTGCCCATTTTAATCATAAATAATGTATCTATTTTTACTTATATTTTTAATGTTACAATCTTAAAAGCAAATCTAAAATTTCCGAATCTAAAATGCAGTATTCCCAGAAACTATTAGTTTTTAATTTATTAGTAGCACTACCATATTGCAACTAGTACGAAAAGTACATTTTTAAAAATCTTATCATCATATACTTTTCAATTTTAATGTTATTATTCAGTGTCAAATTGATAAATGCAATGTTGAAATTCGTTAAATAGCATACTTTGAAATTTCGGATAAAATTTTTCCGGATATAATGATAAGATTTAGCACTAATTTGAAATTTACAAAGTTATTATTAGATTTTTCAGTTTGACGAAATTAGGGCCTTGTATGAAAACATTTTCACTGATTCTTGAAGAGTAATATTAATTTTGTCATTTTTAGTTTATTACTCTTGAGTAACTTTTTTCAAATATTATTTCGTTTTCATTAATTTCGTTTAATTTATGTCATTAAAAAGGTTTAAGTCGGATCATTTCTGTGTTGTGCTTTCTTTTGTTACTCGATTATTATTTATTTTCAGCAAGCATGTAAACTCGTACAATAGAAGTATAAATTGTTATATTTTTGGTTTAAGCGGTTGAGTTTCACTTTGTTGAACATCTTCGTAGGTTGACTCTAGTTGAACATATTTACTTACGAAAAAGAATACGGACATCTTATTGCTTTTCCCAATACATTTCTTCGTTTTCACTTTAAACCTTGGAAGCTGATAAATAAATTGTTCTTACTTGAAAACGTTGTGTCAGTGGAATATTATTATTAAAGGCAAGTTAATATGTAGCATAGGCCACACATATACCATAAAGCACAAGCACTGCCAGAACTTGCTTTCTGTGGAGAGGGGAGGGGAGTTTGGTCATAACCATCTTTACATGCATATAAACTACCGTATTAAAATTATTGGCAATATAAATCTACGTTAAAACCAAGGGCCTTGGGAGGAGACCGCAATCTCCCCACCCCAAGTGTACATCCCATGATTTTCACTTTAGTTCTTAGAACCTGACAAATAAATTTCACTCACTAGATAACATTTTGAGAGATACCTTTGAAAATCAGTTTTCTCATTGAGACAAATGGCGACTTTTTCGAACGAAATTCTTTTTTTTTTTTTTTTTTTTTTTTTTTGTAGATTAATTCGGGCTTATCCGATATTTCCGATCAGTTCTCACTGTCTCATGATCTGTGATGTATTCATTCTGAACAGATATATTACGTTTGGTTTACATGAAAATTTTCATTAGTTTGAATACGTACTATACAATTTTAAGAAAAGACTTTAAAAAAAAAAAAAATCTGAAGGGTAAATAGTATCGCTCATGACCATATGAGGTAGTGAGAAGCAAAGGATGCAATAGGAAAATTTGAAAATTTGGAGATAACCAGTACAAATGGTAGGTGGACTCCTCCTCTGTCTTGGGGCAAGAGATAGTACCAGCAGCCCTAGTAGGTGCCGCTGTACAGCGGATTTAGGAAAAATTCAATGAAAGAAAAGCCTACCTAGGATGTAATCTTTATACGAATTTTACTCAAAACTTGAAAATGTCTACTTACACCCCTTTGCTTCTCACTGCCTCAAATGTATTACTTTTTGTTTTAAATAAGATTTTTATTCACTTTTACATAAACGAAATACTCTTAAATGCGGAACAGTTTTCACAGTGGTTTTTTATTGCGTAGAGCAACTTAAGCTTGTAAATATTTTTGAGAAAGTTAGATCCTTGAAATATCATCTGTATATTATGGGCGTTTGCTGTATGCTTAGTTTAAATCAATCTGCCCACTAGTTTGCTTGAAATGAAAAGTTAAATAAGGATTTCTGAAAAAAAAAAAAAAATTTTGGTATTTCAGCGGGGGGAGAGAGGTGAGGGCTGCTGGAGGAACCTTTTTTTTTTTAAACACACTAGAAACTTTTTAGGTTTGGAAAACTACAGCCAAACGTTTTTGGATGGGGCCGGCATGAATTTTTTTTTCCACATTAAAAGTTTAGGGTCAGTCCGCCCCTGACAACGTTAGAAGAAGCACAAATTTGTAAATTACAGCAGACACGTGTTTCGGCGTTACAGGGAACGCCTTTTTCAATGCAAAAAATAATGAGCTTATGGATGAAAAGACATCCGACAAAAGCCAAGAGCAGATAAGCATGCAGCTTAAAAGATAAAAACAGCGGATTAGCCAAACACCAATAACAAAGTTATAAACCGATCAGGAACCAATAGGAATGCAAGCAAAGGCCAAGAGCTTTCTCTTAGGTACGAACCGAGAAAGAAAGAATTCAATTGGACAAAGATTAAGCCGAAGCTTAAACAAAAGAAATTGTCAGTAACCGTGAACCGCAAGAAAGGAGAAGCTGAATGGAAAACCATGAAATAAAACAAACAGTAACAAAAAATATTCGAAAAAAGGAAAAATAGATAAATAGAAGAAAATTGGGGGGTGGGGGTGTCAATCAAGACAAAAAGGTAAAAATAAACAGAGGAAGATCGATAAAATGAATGAAAAAAAGGGGGGGTGGGGAAAGGACAGTATTAAAGATATGGGAGCCAAATGTTAGAAAAATATGGAACTGCACTAAGATCGTTAACTAAGTTAGAACTGTTCCTCAAAATATGAAAGGATTCCCAAAAGTCTAGATCTGATGAATTGGGGCATTTTTGGATAATCTGATAAGAGTTAAAATCAAAAGAGTGATTCGAATCCCAACAGTGTTGAGCAATACTAGACTTATTTAATTGTTGTTTTTTCACATAATTTTGATGCTCTTTCAAGCGAATTTTTAAAGCACGCCGAGTCTGTCCAATATAGGCAAGTTTACATCTGCAATTAAATCCATAAATTCCACAACAATTAAGAGGGTGAATAGGATCTTTAAGAGAAGAGAATGAAAGTTGATTAATAGGAGAGAACACCACCTGGAATTTTAAACGTTTTAGAATCTTAGCAACCTGATAGCTTACAGATGGAAAGAATGGCAAAACAACCAAATTCTTTCTGATGAAGGTTCGGTTAAGAACATTAGTTTGGGATTTATTTGAAAGTTTTTTATAAATGGAATCAATCAAAGTTGGCGGATAGTCTCTATCAATTGCCACAGCTTTAAGATAATTAAGTTCCACTTTGAGAAGTTCCGACGAAGAACAAATATTAATTGCGCGATAAACAAAAGAATTGAAAGCAGAATATTTTTGATTTGGAGGATGAGACGATAGTCTATGAGGAGGTAAAGAAACAGCAAAAGGTTTGCGATAAACAGTAGTTTCAAAACCAATTTCAGTACGAGAAACAAGTACATCAAGAAATGAAATGCAATTATTCCGTTCTTTCTCACAAGAAAACTGAATATGAGGATCAATGGAGTTTAAAATAGATAAAACCTCATCACTCTCAAACTGATTCTGGTTCATTAGAACAAAACAATCATCAACATACCGAACATAAAATTGAAACTGCAGTTTTTGGAACAGCTTAACCTCAAAATAATGCATGTAAATATCACTAAGAATGGGGCTAAGTGGGTTTCCCATAGCCAGACCATCTAACATAATATAAAATTTCCCATTAAAAACAAAAGAACATTGCTTAAGACAAGTACGGGTAAGGAAAATTAAATCCTCCATTTCCGTATTGGTGAAATGAAATTCAAAAAGTCTTCTACGAAGGCATAACAATGAACCCTCGACGGGAACGTTCGTAAATAAAGAGTTAACATCAAAAGAAGCCATAAAAGAATTATTTGGAACGAAACTATAAATTTTTTTAACAAACTCAACATAATTTTTAATAGTAAATAAATTGTGACTCCTAAGGGGAGAAAACACAGAGACTAAATATTTTGCAAGTTTGTACGAAGCCGTACCAATATTGGAAACAATCGGCCTGAAAGGAATACCAGCTTTATGCACCTTAGGTAAAGCATAAAATCTAGCACAATTAGCAATAGATGGAACAACAGAGCGTTTAACATTTGAAGGAATAGACTTAACAGACTTGACAGCAGATGAAATAATTTTTAACTCTTTATCACTAGGATCTTTAGAAATTTCAGCATATGGCCCAGAAGAAATCAAATCATTAGTTTTATCAACATAAGATGATTTGTCAAGAACAACAATTTGGCTACCCTTGTCAGCTTTGGTAACAACCAGATCAGAATTCGAAACTAAGTCTTTAACAGAACGGCTAACAGTATTAGCAAATACAGGTTTAGAAATTTTCGAGTTCAAGTCAATATTAGAAGCTATAAGATGCCGAATCGAATCTTTTTGAGAGGAAGTTAAGGCACTAAATTTAAAAGCTTTCTCAACAGGAGCGATAAGCTTTGAAAAAGAAGGATTAACACTCACAGCAAAATTATCATTACATTTTAGAGCCTCAATCTGATAATTACTTAATGGAACGCTAGAAAGATTAACAACAACATTCTTATTAACAACAGGTAAATTATCAAGAGGAACGACATGAGAAGATTTACAAAGCATAGCTAATTTCATTGGTGTTTGGCTAATCCGCTGTTTTTATCTTTTAAGCTGCATGCTTATCTGCTCTTGACTTTTGTCGGATGTCTTTTCATCCATAAGCTCATTATTTTTTGCATTGAAAAAGGCGTTCCCTGTAACGCCGAAACACGTGTCTGCTGTAATTTACAAATTTGTGCTTCTTCTAACGTTGTTTTGTCTTACTTTACTGTTCAGCACAAAGGTATTTATTTATCTTATAGAAAATGTATTCCAACTATTAAGTAAGTGCATTAACATCTTTTATACAGCGCAATTTACTGAACCACATTTGTATGTTTTTAAATTATTTTTATTTATGTTACGTTCTTCTATCTAAAAAGAGTGTATAACCGTTTCGTTTTCATCTGCGTTATCTATTTTAGGACGAAATATAAAAATGTTTTGTTTATACGTAAGGGGGCTTTTAATATCCTGATGGCGTAATTATTTCCAAAGGGATCTTTTTTTCGCCATATTATGGAATAAGACCTGTTTGTGTACCTAAATCATTTCCTGGGCTCAAACAAGTATGTACCTGTTTGTAGATTAAAAAAATCTTTTTTAAACCGCTTAATAAATTTTGTTATGAAACTCGTATTTATTTGATCGAATTTATTCTCATCGTTGTTTTAGAGTTATGTTTCGCAAATAGTTTACTAAACAAGGTTGTATTCACAAAACAAAAGACGTGATTTCAAGTTAGGGAAAGCTCTTTTGTAATGAAAATATATGTTTGCTTCTGAAAGAAAAACTATTTCAAAATGATTGCATTAAGTTTTATTTTCTTTATTATTCCTAAGATTTTTTTTCCAATGATTTGGGCTACGAGTTCATGATTTAAATATATTAAATAAATAGATTTTTTGAAATAATGAAACATTACTGATATTAGTAACGTAGGGTAGACTGGGGACGATTAAAACACTTGAGCGTTCAACGTCCATAATCGGAACCATAGTCTACCACGGAAAAAATATTAAATTGACGAAAGGTTTATGTGTCTACTGATTAGCAATGTTATTTGAGATTACTGTATTGTATTTTATGTGTAAAATCAAATTAAAAACAAATACCTAAAAAAACTGGATTAACCGTCCTCATGATAGGTTTAAACAGTGACTAGGGCTGTGGTCGATGAAAATAAAAGTAAATATTACAGTATATACTAATTGAACACGTTTTATTATTCATCTAAAAGCGACTCGTAATGACAAAGTTAAGCATCACAAATATACTTTTAATTAATATTTAAGTATTAACGAAACTTTTAATCTAACAATATTTTTAGTTACCCTTGAAAGGTTTAGATTTAGCACAACTTCAACTATATGCTATTCAGGTGTAGGTAATTATTTTGTAATTGCTTTTTTATTTCTCAAAATCAGACGCATAAATTATAATCTAGGTTTGACACTCTAGCTAAGATAACATTTTGAGTAAAACTTCAAAACATTATTTCTATTAGTATCTACATTTCAATTGCAAAACAAACGAAAAAACAAAACTAGTTAAGGAAAATAAAGTTCAACAACTTAAAAGAAAAAAGATAGCATTTTAGCTGATAAATAGTTTTAAAAACTAAACTCTTATTACTTCAAAAATCAATGTATTAAAAAAACTTCTTAGTTGTTAACGAGATCATTCGAAACCACAATTGTGGCAAACATAACAAAACTACAAGAATATTAATATATATATACACTCCTGTTTGTGAAAATTGCAACACCACGAAGGACTTACGCGAATGAGCTAAAAATTCCAGGAAATGTAAAGTAGGGCGTGATATGCAAATGATTAGAACAGCAAATCGGTAGCGCATGCTTATGCTGAGCAGCGCCCTCTGTACGGCAATTCGAACCGAATATAAATAGACGTCTGTAGCGAGGCGTGTATGATTATCGGTGGTTATATGCTAGAGTAAACGTCAACTGAATCTTTACTATGCCTCTTTGACGAAACAAGCGAAATTTGAACGAATTTCGGATCAGAATCGTCGGCCTTCGTGAAGCTGGATTGTCTTAAAGTGCATTAGCCGCTCGTCTGCAACGTAACAGCAGCACAATCATGCGTGTTTAAAAACAGTGGACGGACGAGGGTCGGACAGCTCAGAAATCCAGGAGTGGACCCCGAAATGTGATGCCAGCTCGCGATGACACGCACCTGGTGCGTATGGAGCTGACGGACCTCACAACTTCTTCTAGACAATTGGCAGCACAGTGGTCAACAGCTACAGGTATTTCATTGTGTGCTTTATCAATTATGGAAGTTTGAATCCAAAAATGTAGCTTCATATAGTTGCTGCATAACATCAGATTACGTTTTGGATATCATTGCAAAACAAAGTCTCGTCCCCAAATCCCTGTTCTGGATGTAACAGCATGCAGTATTAAAATGTTGCACAACAGTCCCCCCCCCCCTTGATATTAATAACATCAGTGTTTATCATTGTCTCTCGGATGGACGTTGAAGATTGTACCTCACGTTAAATATCTTCCATACTCTCCCTGCCTTCCTTAAAAGTTTTATGCCAGCAAAAAGTACTGACTCTAAGCATTACTTACATTGAAAACTTCACGCATCCATATTAAAAATCTCGATGCTGATTTTTGCAGACGAACACTGACTTTAATCGCATAACATTGTTCCAATGACGCTTCTATTTTGAGAACTGGCTGCGTGTTGTAGGCAGATGCCAACAGGCTTCAATTCAAACACGTGATACTCAGAAACATGAGTCTGTACGAGTCAACTATCGGTAGGTTTTGTTAATACAGACAACAGACATTTCTCATGCAAGAGAAAATAACATTCCGATGAATGGTTTCGCCGCAGTAAAATTAGTCTTATTACTTATTGAACAGTTTACGTAAATTAGAAAAAAATTCAAATAAAAAATCCTTCCGTTCCTCTCCCCCCCCCCCCAGTGCTTATGTTATAATATAAACATACTTTTCAAATTTCAGTGTTCTAGACTTGGTAGCTCTGGATGCGCTTTGATCGTTCAGTCAGGACTGGCTAATTTCTACACTTAGATAGATTATATCAGAACTTTATTCCGAATTAATTTATATTGCACAACAAAAGTGGTTCGTCACAAAAATTATCTCTTCATTATTTGCCTTGCTATTATGTACGGGAAAGTGGGGTAAAACCGGGACCCTAAGGTTTGCAGGCTTCCAAAAATCAGTTTATAGCATAAAAAAAACAAAATTTTGCAAAAGTATGCACTACTTATCTATTAACGCAACCGCAGTTTCAAAAGCATAAGTATTTGTTTTAATCTTATTAATTGTTTTGTAAAAAAGTCATTTAACCTTGTTTTGCCCTACTAGTGGGGTAAAACGTGTAGACATGTTATTGGTATGGAAAAATAAACATTTTAAAAGTTTCCAAAAAATCGAAGTTTTATTTAGTGACATAAGTTAACTATTGTCATAACATAATAGAATAAATATAAAAGATACATATTGATGAGTTGTGAATAAATTTAACTCTCATTACCTTTAATCTTTTGCTGTAATATAAGGTCTATTGACACAAGTCGCAAGTAAAATAGTTATCTTCCTCTTCGGCCCCAGAGCAGCGTTCATGGAGCCAACGACCACATTGGATGCACTGAAGCCATCCCTCACCACCGAGTCAAGTCAACACCCCCTAGACTGGAACAAGCCGCAGGACGAGGAAAGCACTTCTCACTTAGGTAGGCTGATAGCTTCGCGCGATCGTAGTTCCTTCCGTTGCAAACTTTCTCTTGTGATTTTTAGTGGTAGGTTTTAATAATTATTTTAAGTATTAAATAAAAGGAAAAGCATTAATTAATTAAAGGAAGCAAGTTTTTTTTAAACTTTTGTAAAAGTTGCCGATTTGATTTAAAATTAGTAATACTTATTCGCTTCAAAATAAATTTTACTTACCTTCTTTTTTTTTTAATGAAAGAATTACTGAATAGTTTAACATGCTCAGTCATAAAAAAAAAACCAATATAATGAATGGTTAATGCTTTTAAGCCTTTGTTTATCGTTGTTATGTTTTATAAAATAATGTAAAGTGTCTAAGATTTGAGATAACATGCTTGCATATTTAATACTAAGATCAGGATTTAATGGCCTAGTTATTAATCATAACATCGGGAAAGAATAAATTAGAGCCATATAAAATAAACTTATAATTATTAGAAATAAGAAATTGACAATAATCAGAACAAATTCTGTTAGAAAATATTTTATTACATTATAAATTCAATGAACACAGTAACAAAACTCTTGGAATATATATTTAGGTTTCATTACAAAATTAAAAACACAATACACATAAAAACAAAAAGGAAAGTTTCTGCTAATTAGTTTTGATTTTTATTTGATTTCATTAAAGTTTTTAATTTTCTCTCTTTTGCTTTTGTATGGGATGCATAGGAAATGCTGTAATTTTTTAATTTACAGTAGTCATTCAGAAATATATTAATTAATTTTTTTACAATGCAATGCTGAATAACTACTGCAGAATGATTTTTTTCACAGTAATCAAAAGCCAAATGCTTTTCTTCTTTTTCTAGCATATTTTTTATTATCTGCAAAGAGACAGCTCTCTGATTATGAACTTTCAGAAAACTGTCTTCATTAACAGATAATAATTTTGAAATTATTGCATAGCAATATACAGATATTGTGATAACATCATCTGCAGGATATTTCAAACCTCCTCGATCTTGATGATGTATCAAAATGTCATTTTCATGAAAATGTACAGTCTCTTCTTCATCCTTTGACAACAAAGATTTGCATGAGGGACAATCCTTCAAAAATTTCAATGTTTTATGAACTGCATATCCAGCAAGATAAACAATTACAGGCAAAACTTGAGTAGACAGTTGTAAATCATGTTCTGTAACTGTTACTTTGATTTTATTAGGACATAAAAGCTCATTGTTACTAGAGAACTCACTTTCATTCTCTGTGAAATTGTTTATATCAATCGAGATCTTGCCAAATGCATTGGATTTTAAAATTAGGGGCAAAGTTGACTGAAGCCTCATCTTCATTTCTGTTTCATACAATTGGGTTATTGAAATATCATACTGACAACCAGCTAACTGTCTGTATTTACCAAATCGAGCTTCCAGACAGTCAGTTTGAAATTTGCCTGGTAGTATGAATTCCATACCCAATTCTTCAGTACAGTACTGACAAACTTCTATAATGCCTTCTGTTGTTAAGGATAAGGCAAGAAAAGTTTCTTGAGTTAACCTCCCAGTGTCAGAAGCTGTTTCCTTCCATAAGTTCAACCATTGACGAAATTTAATTAAGTATTTAAACGAAGGGCTATTTAATCTAAGGGGATGCTGGTATTCATTTCTCTTATGATACCCTTTTGTTACGGTTCTCACATTCATAATATCCCACCAGTTGACAAAAATTTTAATATATTCAGCTGTTGTTTTCAAATCTAATACATTGCATTTTTCTTCAAGTGATTCTATTGCTCCAATTAATTGTCTATTAAATATGTTTAAAGCCAGTTTAACATTTTGTCTTTCTATGTTAGAAGGAAAGAGGGATTTGGTGTTCAAAGTAGTTGCATATTTAATTACATTATCTTTTTCAAACTCGTGTAATTTACGTAGAGATTGAAATGAGGCTGTTTTCAATCTTTCATTTTGTTTAATAT
Organism: Uloborus diversus; assembly: GCF_026930045.1. Taxonomy (NCBI): domain Eukaryota; kingdom Metazoa; phylum Arthropoda; class Arachnida; order Araneae; family Uloboridae; genus Uloborus; species Uloborus diversus. The sequence goes on along the minus strand of NC_072731.1, from coordinate 91,368,408 downwards.
CATCACTTTCTGAAGGAAACTCAGGATAAAACATACAAGAATTTTCATTTTTTTGATTGAGCCAATTGTTCCTCACACATTTAATTATATGAACACTGTCAATTAAGAAAATTAATTTTCGTTTACTAACACATGGGTGTGGATAAACAACTTGAACTTTATTGGGTGTTGCAAATTTTGACATTGCTCTACGGTTTACAGAATTATTGTCACTTGAAACACAAAATGTGTGAAAACCTATTGATTCAAGACCAGTTATAACTTTGTAAAGAAATTCTGTTGCATTTTCTTTAAATCATTTATCTTTCCTTCTGTTTTTTTTCTTCCGTCCGTCTTTGATCTTCTTTCCATCATTTTTCTTTTTCTTTTCTTCTAATATTGCCTGAAGATGAAGCTTGTGTGGGGAGCTCGTCAAAATAACTTTTTCCTTTTCTTTTGTCTTCCTTTGGCTGCGTCGAATTTATATTTTATTATTATTTTATAATAGATTTACTATGTTTTAAAAATAAAGGTTTGCCTCTCGGTTAGTACCCGGTTTTGCCCCGCACGTACAGCTTTCATAAAAAAAGGACCGTCATATGACTATACAGAATGCTACAGACAATTACTTACAATGATAATGATGGTAATTAAATGCTGTACAAAGAGAGCTACATACCTTTACTGTTGCATAAACAGGAACGTATTATGATCAATCTAGTTTTGTTCAAAAATTCGACTCAAATAGAAATTTTTTCACAGGAACGAAAGAAACGAGTCTATTGCGCTCTAATTTCACGGCCGCTGCTTCTTCATCAAGGTGGAAGGTAGTTGCTCCTTTGTCCACGCGATTGCAGTGCTTACAGAAGTTACAAGGGGGTACTCGGTTTGCTCCCAACTTCCCGGTTTTACCCCACTTTCCCCTATTATTGGCACGTTCAAAGATCAAAATTCTACTAGAGCAAAGAAAGTGAACAATGTTCATGTTTGTTTCTGAAGAGGCTTTATTTAAAATTATCATTATAATTACTAATTATGTGAATAAAATATGACAACGTATATAAAGTACAAATTGAGAATGGAAAAAGGTTAAAAAACCAGCAAACAGCTGTTTCGGCACTCTAAAATACAAGTGCCATCATCAGTGCATTAAATACGAAGACAGATTCAAGCACAAAAATGTCGTCAACGTACCTGACGTAAAAATCAAATTGTATAATTTTAAATAATTTAAGTTCGAAATAGTGCATGTACAAATCACTTAGAATTGGACTCAAAGGGTTGCCCATAGCAAGACCTTCAGTCATCCGGAAAAAATTACCGTCGAAAACAAACGTGTTTAGTTTTAAGCAAGAACGTGTTAAATTGCACAATTCATTGATCTCAAAGTAGGAATAGTGATGCTTTTGGACTCGTCTGTCAGTGACCTTGATAACCTTTTATCCATCCTAAATACTATTGACCCACATATTCAATATACAGTTGAATTGGAATCTGGTAATCATCTTTCTATTCTTGATGTGTCCATCACTCGTCATGACAATACGTTTACAACTACTGTTTTCCGTAAACCCTTTGCTGTTTCTCTTCCCCCCCCCCCCCCACAAGTTATCCGTTCATCCTCCTAAACGAAAATTGGCTGCTTTTAGATCTTTTATTTACCGTGCTTTAGCCATTTGTTCAAATTCCAATTTACTTTCATCAGAACTGAATTAGCTACGAAGTATTGTGGTGGATCGGGGATTCACATCAGATATTATTGATACCATTTATAAGAAGCTATGTAGCTCAACTAACAAAAATCAAACAATTGCTCCTGTGAACTATTCGAGTTCCGTTGTCTTACCCTTTTCTCCTAAAATCAGTCTACAAATTGCCAAAATCTTAAAACAGTTTCATTTTTCCGTCACTTTTTCTCCTGTTAATAAATTAAAATTTTCACAGCTTAAACACCCTGTTCACAACCTTGACAAATGGGGCATTTACAGTGTTTCCTGCCAGTGCAAATTGGCCTACAGTGGGCAGACTCGACGATCCCTCAAATTCCGGATAAAAGAACACGAAAATTACGTCAAAAAACAGGATCTCAAACACTCCTCTATTGCTCAACATTGTTGGTCCTGCGGTCATAATTTTATTTTTTCTTCCGCCAAAGATATTCACGAATGTTCGTCCATTCATGATTTAGATTTTTGGGAGTCATATTACATATGGAAAAATGCTAATTTAATCGTCAATGATTTGTCTAGCACTCCCCCTTTTCCTAATGTTTGGAAGTCTGTTATTTGATTTATTTTTTGTCCGTGACGTTTTCTCCTGAGTGCAACTGTCGTCTGGAGTTCTGACGTAAGCTTGACGTCATCGTTTCCGGTACTGCTCTCATATCTTTTACAACTCGTCTCTCATTCCATTGTTCGCCTCGACTGTGTTTTAGTCGGGTGAACCTGTCTTCGTTTTTAATGCACTGATGATGGCACTTGTATTTTAGAGTGCCGAAACAGCTGTTTGCTGTTTTTTTAACCTTTTTCCATTCTCAATTTGTACTTTATATACGTTGTCATATTTTATTCACTATGCAGTACAAAGTTTTCGACTACTTTTTATGTAATTACTAATTATGTTACTGTTTTATGGCAACCAAATTTTTGACAGTTCTATTTTCCTGGAGGTTAAATATAAAACAGTGAAAAGAAAAGGAATGTAATAAACAAAATTAAAAATTTGAAGATAACTAATACAAATGGTAGGTTAATCTGTTCTCGGTTTTTGGGCAAGGTATAGTGTTAGCAGCCCTGGTAGATGCTGCACGATTTGTAATTCCTTTTCAATGTCAGCTCACTAGTTTAGAACTGTAAACGCGTTTTACTCGAAAGTTTAAAATATCCACATACATCCCTTCGCTTCTGACTGTCTCATATGGTCAAAGAAAGTTATCCAAACAAACCAAAGTTTGACCATCACTTAGGTATTTAAAAATGCATAAATACCGTTTAAAAAATATTTTTTTTTTTGCTAAAGGTGTTTTAATGTTTATTAAAAATATTATCATTAGATTGTTAGTAATGTTAAGACATACTTAACATGTAGGCTAGAAACATTTTAATTGTTTTATTTTTTAGAAATTATGCCTTGAAAAATGCGAAGCTGATAAAAATAAATACTTGTCGAACTTTTTTTTGGTCACATCTCCTAAACTAAACTGCTCTATAACATTACATTACCTTTATTTTTTTCCAAACTTCCGGATATGCCCAAAAAAACAGTTTACGTTGAGAAAACTTTATTTTAATTTAAATTTCCATCTTTGTAAGGAAAAGTTTACTAAAAAATAAATTAATGAAAATAAGGAAAAC